>NC_052506.1:65363498-65580998 GCF_014356525.2 Nilaparvata lugens | reverse complement strand
CAAACAGATTCATATTGAACTGCAGATTAGTAAAGAATTAAATTCAATATTACTTTACCATATTTCTAACCACAGCATTAGTTCAGAAAATTATAGTCCCAACTTCGGCTACTTTGTAGACCGTCAACCTACCGATTCAGGAGATTATTTTTTCAAATCAATCTTTCATTATATACCATTCATTCTACCTAGATCACACAGCTTTGTCGCTGCCTATGCCTTTGCATAGCCGTGCAAATGTCAACATAACCTATAATTTCAACATACGTTTTCATAACCTCAAAATTTATAATTATTTTTTCTGTGTTATCTATGTCCTCCCTGGAGCAGGATATCACAACATACATAAAACAATCTATAACAATAGTTCTATTTCTCAATTTACTGAATATTGTAAGGTATCAAAATCTGATGGGTATATAAAATCCCTATTTGATAGAAATTTATAGGTCTAAAGTGGAATAATAGTCTAGTATCGCCAAATGCGATAACGTTTTAAAAGATTAGATAATATCAGGTATCATGGCTAAATTTAGAACAGCCGAATAGAAATAGAAACATTTGCTACTTATATAATATTATATAAAGTATTGAAAATTTGAGGTTAGGCGTAAAATATCTATTGATCGGCGACATAATGATCGATTGAGTCACATAACCTGAAATCTAGCCAGACACCTTGGCAGAAATTTATTGTAACTAAATGGTATGCAACTAGAGGAACTAAAAAAGCACATGGCTAATTGTTATAAAGTGAGACACAACCTATAAACATTAGAAAATTGTATTGCATGTAAAAAATGTACTAAAAACCCAAAATAAAAATAAATTAATGTATTAAGGAAGTAGGAGGTTCGTAGGCGCATGTATACTGTAACAAATTTGCAGGAACCAATCAAATGGTAGTAATCGATGGGCGGCAATAGTGAGCCGATTCAAATGTATTTATATATATTTCTAAAAATGATAAGATTTTGTAAATGTTTACTATTCAGTTTATGTATTGGATATGGCCGGAAGACAGATAAAATATCAGATATTTGACATAAGTAATAATTTAATAGATTGGCACGAACTATTTGAACCTTTAAATGGCGTAGTAGCAAATTATTCAAATTTTATGTAAATTTGCAAGTCAGAAATGCAAATTGTAAAAAGAAAGGTAGAACTTGCCCACTTGCCTGCCAACCACTACCATGGAATGTCATCAAAATTTGTAGAGCACAATACCCTTCATTGTACATTTTAAAGACTTAAAGTTTTAATCTAATTATCAAATTTCTATAAGACTTTGTGATGCTGTTTTGAAGCAAAAGTCATGCAAATATTTATTTAATCCCTTGGAAGAGATGACTTTGGCCACCAATAATCCAGGACCACCAGGAATTTCGGATCGTCGCCGACAACTTATGAAAATTCAGCACGTGAGTGAAAAGTAGTTGAAATAAGAATAGGGCGCCCTCAGTGCTTCGAGTGAAATAAAATAAAAGCTAGCTCGTCGGAAGGGTTTTAAATGTTAAGAAATTAATACAAAAAACTTGCGCAAGTCTTAAAAGGGTATAAGAAATACTTTATTGAATAAGAACGAGTCCATTTATATATCAAAAGTACATCAATTAAGAGAATATAAGTTCTAAGCTTGTAATACTAACATTCACCCAATCATTGATTTTATAATACAATTTGTAATAATATAATGTAGCTCTGGTTCTTTGGATAAATTGATTTATCCAATTCCATCAGGTGCCGAATCTTACACCCTGAGATATATATATTTATTATCGAGAAATTTATTGGGAACTATAGAAATTAATATATATATATATATATATACTTAATTATTGATTTGTCAATTTATAATTCTCTGATTTGGGAAATAATATGTAAAGTAGGATTATCCAAATCGACAAGCAACAGCAATTTGATGTCAAAGCTGCATGCAAATAAATGCATATGATCAATGAATTGAAAAGCACATGGTAAAGTTTCGTGCTATAGAACTGAAAAATAGTGTACTGATCTGTGATGTTTTATTTGATTTTGTTCTTGTTTTTTGTATATTTTGTTGCTCTATTTATTTTCTATATTGACCTGATTTTTTTTTTAAATTATTCATCTAATATATGTATCAAATTTTTTATGGTGTACCATTCATTTTTACTCCCCAATACCATAGAGTATGAATCTTATATATATTTGTTAATAATCAGTATTAAATTATTGCGAGAGCTCCTGTATGAGCCTATTAAAATTTTTAACGAAATTGTATCCTAGAAAACCAAGACCAGATTTTATAGTATTTAATTCTCATGCTCTACCTATTGACGCCAAGCCGAGGCGAATCGTTATTCATTATAAAAAATAACGTCAGAATATATTTCTTCATTTTTTGTAACTGATTGTTCTGTTTTGTCCATTGCACCATAACTTAACTTAACTTAACTATTGTCACTCATTTAATGAATGTGCCATGATATGAAATAATTCAAGATATCATTTTACACAATTACTCTCAGTTTGCTTAAAAATTTCACTTCAATAACAATATTAGGCTCTCGGCAGATCACTTTTCAATTCAAATTAATTTCTATTCTGGGATGAATGGAGTAGATGTTAGATATATATTTCCATAACAATAGTAATCATTGTCACCATGGAGTAATCGATGATCTTAATCACAAATTGAATTCAATTGACCCAGTTAGATTGGAAAGTAAAAAAACTTCTCAGAATTACAGATATGCTGCAGTCAGAGAGTATAGAATGTAACATTCTATTGCATTCTATACTCTCTGGCTGCAGTGATACCTATGATATAAGTGGGACAACTTCCCTCATTGCGTGCCATTTTTTGTTTATAATTAATTTTGCAGCTTGATATACGAGCACTCTCATTATGGGAGGCAGTATCACGACAGCAGTTCGGTGATATACATTAATTATATCGACTACTGCTTGGCAAAGCCTAATTATTTTATAATTTATTTTTAATTTCGCGCCTTTTGTGAAACACCTCTTGATCGACGTTGTATCTTTCGCTGTAAGTTTCGGTGATAAGTTACTCAGAGAGGTGGGGGTGGGGGCATGTCTATCGACTACTTTTCAAAAATATGCCTTCTGTAGCAACGCCCTCATAATTATGGCCCAGAGTCATTGTTCATTCCAACGACAAGTATGCATAAACTAAGTTCGCGTAGCTGGCAATGATTTATTGTAGAGCATTCTCTGTCTCACCTGGGTCAAATGTAATATATTGCAATATATGTATGCTCCACTTCACTAAATTTCTGGTTTAAGAGCTGTTTCTCACTATGATTGGGCGAGTAAACTGGATGATGTTGATCTAGTTTGCATATCTTCATGTATTCACGGATCTTTGTTCTAGTAAATTCAGGAACCATATTGAACAAGAACATGATGTATGTTGTAGGCATGTATAATATTAAGTACAGTATGTTTTTTATGATAAATAATGTCTGGGCAACAATGAAGTTTAATTTGGAAATTATGATAATTACAGCTTATGGAACATTTTCATGAGTTATTAAGACACATATTTTTCAAAGATTGAGCGTTTTTTGAGTTAAGAGCGATCATTTCTAAGTAGGGGAGTAAAAAATAAATTCAATAGCATGAGTTTCCTGTTGAATTCAACTCTAACTTCTATATTTTTGACTCTGTCTGGACTCGACTAGTTTTCAACAATATGAATTTCATCAGAGTCCATAGATTATAAAGTCCATCAGAGTCCCTAGAATATTATGAATTTCATTAGAGCTGTTGATTTAAGATGTTGAGAAAAACTGATAAACCCTTTGATTATGCACCTATAGAGTGAATCAGAGTCAGTTGACCTCTGATTTCCTAATAACTTTTTTCTTTCTTTTCCTGTTTGTCTTATTTTTACTCGTTCAGCAATAATATGAGGGTGTGGAAATACTATTCTTATAAGTACCATTATTGAGTAGATATAATATGCTATTGAATGTTGATTCCGCTTGAGTCTTACTCCATTCTTGTAGTTCACTTTGTCTTGTATGCTTTATGTGATTGTGGACGCAAGTCGGTATGTGTGTGTGTGTGTGTGTGTGTGTGTGTGTGTGTGGTGTGTGTGTGTGTGTGTGTGTGTGTGTGTGTGTGTGTAATACAGATTGCAGTGTGCAGTGTGCGTGACTTATTAGGTCGAGTAGATGTCTACATCAGATACCCAGTGGCCGAGAACCGAATTAAAGGAACAATGCTACCACTTCAACTTCAATCGTCGGAGTAGCCAATCACTCAGCTAATTGGTTCAAACCCTTTCTCATGCTAAACGGGCGCTCAACTTATCCATAAAGCCATGAACCACTATTATAATACTCAAACTGCTAACCTTCTGGCCCGAAGTTTTACGATCTACTCGAGAGCTATGGGAGGACATGGTCGATAAAGTAAATCGATTCGATATAGATCGAACCATTAATATTCATCCAATCGTGGTGAAATGAAAGAGGTCGACTATATATGCAATTCGCCATCACCTATAGATTTTCCTTAGACATTTATATCTAATGAATAGACTAAACAATCATCAAGTCAGTAATATTGTGTATTTCTATTTTCTATCCGGTAAACTAGACAGACAAAACAATGGAACACAACTATCCACATCTTCATTTCACGTGAAGAATGTGATTGGAATAATGTCTTTAGTAACTCAAAAAATTCCTAAATTTCAATACATTTCCACTGTTTGCAGTGAATTTGATCATAATATTCACAATGATCAATGGACCGTTAGTTATAAATACTAATTCGATTTTCACTTGTACAGAAAAAATTGAAAGAACATGAAGAATCTATTTGGAAAATTTCCAGTTGAGTATAGCTTTTCCATATTATTATAGGTACATTTAAATAATGGGAAGGCGCATCATTTGGATGTATAATTCCAATAGTCTCTCATTTTCAGATCAAGATGCCTGGAATGTGGACGAAAATCTCACGTTTCTTCAAACACGTAAATCGTTATCCCACCGATATTCATATAATTGGCATTTCCAGCATCGAAAGCTTCATTCAAGGAAACTTCATCAAAAACTTAATCAGTAGCTAAGATGCTTCATACTAAGCATATTTGGTGAGTTAGTAGGGAAGATGAATCCCATTACTTACAAAAATCATTTCTGAATAGTCTACAGATGAATTGACAAAGCCTCTAAACAAAATAAACTCGCTACACTAGTTTCTCGTTCCAAGGATATAGAAGTGAACTAATTGTACTGTAACCGCCCCCAAATGGGAGTAGAATTAAGAGATCTCTGAATTCTAAAGGGCGAGTCATGGGACTTTATTAAACAACAAATTTTAGCATTCTGTTAAACTTTATAATTAAAAATTTTATTAAATGAATTAAACTAATTCAAATTTGGACAATAGCAAAAATAATCTATATCGGTTCATTGCACATTCTAAAATTTCAAGATGACTGCATGTAAGATTTTGCTAACTGCTTATTTGGATTGTAACTGTTCACGAAGGTAGCGTGGACTTTATTAGTTTCTCAATTTCTCAATTACAAATTCATGATACTAGGGACTCGGGTCATTCAAGGGTTTCAGCATGAGCTAGAAAATATAATGGCACTAGCAATCGATCAATTTATAAATTCATTACTATTTAGAAATTTTCATTACACTGATTACTCCCGGATAATTCACTAATTTAAACAAACATTGACATATTCACTTCAAATAATTAATAAACCACTTCAACTTAACTCACGGCGGAAAATAATACATATTACAAACTTAAACAGCAAACAAATTCAACACACACGTAAATTTTGAGCCCTCGAGGCCCGAGGCTACCTGTGGATTTTAAATGTGGATTAGGCCGCGGCTTGATTGGAACTGCACTATTCCACGCAAATTATGTTCCCCTTCCACCAACGAGACAACGGTCCACGTGAAGACGAGCATAATTCCGTGGGAAAGGAAAATAATGCTAGTTTGAAATATTCCCAAATATACTCGTCTATTTTCCATCGCTAACGGAAATACAGTTTCGTGAGAATACCTCAACCCTGCATAAAATTGGAGCCTTCCCGGACGCAAGTTAGCAAAATCTTAATGTGAGAAAATTATTTTTTAACAGAAAAATAAATTTCTCACGACAGAAATTTACACACAAAAAGATCACTAAAGTATCATTGTTGAAGTCCTAATTCTACACTTTTCGAATGAACCCATACTAAATCTATCTCTATGAAAACACAAACCCATAATTAATTAATTTATTTCAATATCATCACCATCACAGTACAATCACGTGATACTTCAATCAAATTACAGGCCAATTAGAGGGAATAGTTCAAAAACAGAATATCTAAGGATGTTATTAGATTGATCTAATTGTAGAAGCCTCTCATTTGAGTATTCCATCGAAGTTCATGATTGAAGCTATGCTTGGGTGCTGTTATTGAATTTATATATATATATATTGAATATATTTTAGTTAGTGTTCCAGTGTGTGTTGTTTATTAAACAAACGTAGGATGTTCTCTAGGCATGAGTACTGCATCTGAAAACTCAGTGTAGATTAGTATGTATTATTTTGTCGTAAAACTTGTCAGGTATTATTTATGGTTGAATTTGATTCCCTAAATAGGATTTTACGACCCATGAACAGTTAAGAAATACCAACGAAGATGATTTATCGAAAGCATTGAAATTTTTCTATTGGTGAACTGTGATAGGCGTCGGGATTTGCAACTACAAGACGAGACTTCTTAATGCCCATCTGAATAATCAATGATCCAAGATAATATACTGTTTCATCATCATAAAACTTTTATGCATTTCGAATAACTCATCTCAAGCCGTATTTCATTGTTGCTCAGTTATTTTACATCCAATTCATATGTCAAACCCAACTAAACCATTTCAAATACTTTTCTGGCTTTTTTTTTTTAGTGCACTTCTATATTCTATATACTGCACTCGTCTCACTGAATTAAAGTTGATCTCTATGAGCATATTCCATGAGAATGAAGTATAATGATTCTTATGAAAATTACATTGTAATCATAACTGAACCACTTTATTATCTCTTGTTATTCGATAAATAGAATACTCTACATAAATCTATGGCGATACTATCGATTACTATGGATAATTCCAGAACACACTTGTTGATCGCATACCTGGTTTACCAAATGTCTTGACCGAGCTTGGTGAAACCGAGCATAAATGACAACATTCATGGCTTACTTGTAAGCTTGCGGAAAAAATCATGTAACAATTAAAATTTAACCTTCATGATACGGCGACCAATTTCAAGAAAAAATCAGCCCTTTGCGCTTGAGAGTCTAGTGAGAAATTAAATGAAATCTATTCGTGGGAGCTAGCTAACGGTTTGAACCTATTAACTGTATGTGGCGCCCTTGACAGATAGGAGTAATGTGTTGCAGGCCTGAGGTCTTCACGACAAAGACAGGATTTGTCAGGATCTGAGCAATTTGCAGTCGCCGTCGTGGTCATCAAAACGATCAAATCACAACAGTTGCATTCAATGCATTCTCCCTCCAGAGAGCCCTGCAGCTCCATACCAAATGCCTTTTCATACCTGCAACAGGAAGTGATCATACAGAATTAAATCATCATGAAGAACGTGCTTTGGAGATTTCCCCATAAATAAACTGCACCATTCAGCAATCCATCATTGAAGAATTTGATCGAAATATCGAATTTCCCCAATTCTGAATTTATAAATGAAATTCTAATTAAAGTTTAAAACCCGATAAAAATGCAATTTTAAACTAATTGATGCAGCTTTGACACAGTCAAAACTTCCAATTCCTACTGAATGAGTTGGTTTCAATAAACTAAGAAGTCAATATTGGTACAATATTTATGTAGTACAAAGAGATTCTCCAGCTATATTCCATATTCAATAGGACTTGGGAGCCCTTACATTTCTCAAAGACTCTTTCTGTTGTGAAGAATTTTGTTCCACATTAGGAAGAATGGTGACGCTTGAATAGGCTCAATATTATTTTCATCCACAGAAATAAATGAAATGAATAAACACTTTTGGCTATTAAAAAGGACGACAGATATATGACTGCTAGTAGTTCTTTTTAATAGCAGAAAGTGATTTAATAAAAAGAAGTCCGTGATGGAAAACAACATTGAAGAAATGAATAACATAATTTTTTTCATCGATGATATCTATATTATATTTTCTAAATACTATATATACTATATTTTCCAAATATAATGTTTCTCAAGTATCAACTGGATGCAGGCCTAGTATTCACTATCCACTAGTTTTAATATTCATTTAAACTGTGCATTGTTATTCATCTCAGAATGTATCTTTATAGAATCAAGACCAGTTAAAAGTAGTAGGTATTTTATACCAGCAATTCTACATGAAGAAGGTGTAATCTTATGAAATTTCACAATATTTGGACTTCCCAGAGAAGCATTTTTACTGTCATCCCTTCTCGAAAAGAAATTTGACATATTTCTGAATTTAGTTTCCTATAATAGCTGACCGGTTCTATTATAGTGAGAAGGAAAATTTCTCCCTCATAATACATTCATCAGGATGTCTAAGAATTTGAATGGATTTATTCAAGGCATAACACGTTTCAAGTCAGATGACTTGACGTAATATCTATGAGACGTCCTCCGACCAAAATGTATTGATTCGAACTTTCACTAACATTTTTCTGTCACCTACACATTGAAGAATAGATGAAGTATTTGTAATGTAAGCACCTCACAATCACGATTCATGCTTCATCAAACTAATCTGCATTGAAAACGACGAGTCTGAGAACTAGCGCGTAAATAGGATGAAGATCGCCTGCTCAAGCCAATTGTAAATTTACCCGAAGAGCAAGCACACCTACCAAGCAGCTAAGCATTGATAAACTTGTTCAATCAAAATAAATCATGTCCAAGTAGTGGAAGAGGAATGTGTGCTTGCATATTTATATGTAAAATATTGACCTAACTAGTGTTTGTTAAGCAATGTGATGACTCCTAATGGAGCGCAAGGGAGGAATAAGTTAGTATAGTTATGATCAATTTTATTTGACTATTCAGATGAAACTCTTGATATTTGCAGATTTGCACAGGAGGTGTGCAACCCACACAGGGGAGGTCAAAGGTTCCCATCTTTTCTACAATGATACTTTTCTATTCTCTCCAACATTTTACTTCATAAAGAGCTATAATAGGAACGAGCATTGCACGATGAATATGATAGATAGAAATAGAGTTTCCAGCTATTCAGATTTATTAGATTGGAATGAATATTTTTTCTAATTCAAAGTTGTTTGGGAAAAAGTTAGAATACAAATTAGAATCAGATACCACTTAATTTCTGTTAATTCTACTTTTCCCAACTGTCCAATATGGAAGGTCAAGATGTAACGTCATCAATGATAAGTTAGTTTTACTCATAAATATAAAGGATTGATATCAATTCGAGATAGTTTCAAATCGATGATCCTCATAGAGTTTTTCAAAGCTTTTCCAAAGCGATGGCTTCTCTGCATTGTATTTGAAGAATGAATAAGATTTATAATATAATAGTGATCCAGTTGATGAGGTGCTTGCGTAACATTCTAGACCTCCCGGGTTGAAACACATTTTATCCAAAAGTTGTTGACTAGATCACTCCCATGTGCGTGCACGTATCCGATGAACTGTCGGTTCTGGCTTAAGTATGACACTCGTGAGGTCACTGATGGATCAAATAATCATATATTCAGACCAGGTTAGCCCTTCCCGCAATGTACTCACCACCAACAAAAAGCCATACGAATCACGTGAATTTAGACTACTTGAATCATACGAATTACTTCAACTTTATATTCACCGTGGATATTTTTACTCTCTCCAAATAAACTCATTCGCTGATTCCTACCTTATTTCCAGATCCTTCTCGCACCCTTATAATCACGCATCAGTAGTAATGGTTTATTAAGGGAACCTGTTGTTGCCCAAGATACTGAATTAATTAACAACGGATCGTAATTGATGCCATGAACTCGGGTGATAACCGTTCTGAAGGGCAGAATGTGTATTTTAATAACCTTGCTTGATGGTTCACCTAGGTGTTTGTGAGAAATTGGCCAAGTTTATAACTGCACTTCCATTGAGTAGATTCAACATGATTTAGATTAGAGATAAATCTTTCTTTCATACATTCTCATCATAATATACATTGATGTTCTTCTTACCATTAAGCGTTATAATATCTCCCTTCAACATCCTCTTCCCACTCTCTTGCTCCCTGCTAATCCCCTTAATTCCTTCTTTTTCCAGAGTGACACGTGTGTTAGCTATTCATCAATCTTAATGAATATTTTACATAATAATTCTTTGAAGTTGTCTAAGACCTGTCATAGAACTTGACCATAAATATCAGAGAGTATAAACTCTATACAAGAAGGCTGCATATAAATAAATTCATGAAGTAAGAATTTATGTCTTGTTTTGCCATCAATCCACAATTTATTTATAAAGAATGAAAATTATTATTACTAGTTGAATGATGAGACGCTGGTCAAGTTTTTGAGTTTGTCAAGATGATGTACGCACATTCTAGATGATTGGCTTGTGCAATTTAAAATTTCATTAATATAACATAATGCTATAAAAATCTAGTTTGTGAGGCCAGGAGCCTTGAAGAGTTTCTATTACATATTCAACAAGTAGTAATTTTGGCTTCAACATTGGAATGTGATGGAAAAAGTTGGGTGAGATACATGTAACATTTTAGAAGGCTTCATAGTACAAGATGTGCTGGATACATAAAACACAATTTTCGAGCTTTTACAAATTATTATTGAAGGCTTCTTTATGCTATTTATATTTTTGGATAGTATTACTTCAGTGAGTCAGATACTTCACTCATTATACGAAATATAACAATCAACATTGGAAATCGTGAGATTTGATATATTTTATCAATGAATCTGATTGGTTGAATGTGCTGTAAACGTCCGCTGATGATCTTCGAACTATCATGAAAGAAATTGGGAGAAGATTCATCTATGTTTATCAATTAAGAAAAATTTGATTCTTCCTATCCTGATCATCTTTCTAATAGAGAAATAAAAAATCTGATAGAATTCTATTTATTAACATTTTTTATTTTCCCTACAACCTCAGGAAAAAACAAGTCAGCAAACACCATGGACCACACCTACAAAGTTATGCCTTGCATCAAGTGCATTGGAATCCACCTACACCAGTACTTAAACCGTTGCTACTTATTTATTAAGTCATTTAAGCATGGTAGGCCCTGATCAGGCTGTTGTAACTGTTCAACTGCAGAGGACTTGGGGAGGAACTTAACACGTGCTTAGCACTTAATACAGTCTGAGTTGAACCTAAGTTGAAGTTGTCGCCTCAACCCCGTTATAGCTACTGCGTGAACTGCTACAGTTATTTATATGCTAGCACTACCGCACTCTGTGAAACAAACTCTCAATCGGTTACAATTATTATAATAGTCACGCTAATACAACCCGTCCTTCTTTTAAGTTCCTTTAACGCTTTTAACTGCCGTACAATTCTAATTTCCAAAGAGAATAAAATACTCCCCTCGACATTGGAATAGTTTTCCAATCTAGAAATAGCTTTCTAAATACTTTGCCTGCTACTGTAACGCCCTCGCTACCGTCATGAATAATCTCTGTAATTACTTTGAATAATCGCATTAATTATTATATTCATAATAAGGTGTATAATGCCCTTGTTCCACCGAGACCTTTAATTATGCCATGTCTTGAAAGAACAGTCAATCATGTACTTTTGAAAGTTCGTATGTGATTAATAATTGTAAGTGATAATGAGTAGATTATACTATGCGATCCTAGTTGATTTCTTTAGTTTTTTACATTAGTTCTTTTCTACTGAAGATAAGGCCTACGTATTAATAGAACCGTATTTCGTGTAAAATGCAAGCGATCCTGAACCATGTTCAATTTGTGAAAGATTTCCATGATTCTCAATACTCGTATATTATTCCTATTTCTATTAATTAATTTTTTTCTGTAGTGACCATAATAAATGTTTTATTGTAGTCCTAATCAATTCTCAATCAGTTGATATCGAGATTGATTTGTGGATTTTGTAGATTTTTCGCATTCCACTGAACAATCAAATGAAGTTGATTTTAATTCAATATTTTAGAAAATATTGGATTGTTGCTATGATTGAGATATGCGATCACTTTCGATTCTTCCGTATTGATCGATATTGATATTTTTATCCTCCGCCTTATCAATTCAGCTCATTCTACTACACAAATGACACTTGTGATTATATAAATCCTTGAATTAAGTATATGAATATATGAAATGTATTAAAAAGTGAGAAGAGGCTGAAATTTTGGCTCAGACTTCCAGACTGAGAAGTTCCAACCTGATCAGTAATGAGAGCTTGTCGGTTACCTCGCTCCGTTACATTATTGAGAAATATTTACCACACATGACTATTTCATTACATATCTCCGGCGTCAATTTCTACCTCTTGATTGGAGTTGTCGGAATTTATCGAGTGCGGGGTGATGACAAGTGGCAGTAGGTAATTACGTCACTTGGCCAAATTATCGAGAGAGTAGAAAACATTAGAGAAGTCGAACTGGTGAGAAGTCGAGTCATTGTTCGTAACGGGCTGCCATTAGTTTCGGCAGCTCTGACTTCTTTCTCACGCGACTTACCTTCTGCAAGTCATTTCAATGTTTACTCACTCACTCACACGTATGCTCACACGATCATCTCACCGGGATCATCAACTAGATATTCATCAACTACATATCAGTACAGGTTATGCTTAACTGACATAATTTATGGTCTGATAATGATATCTTTCCATCATTATTTGTCAGCCCGTCAAAGTACTGTACCTGTCTGTCATCCGAACGGCACCACTCTACGAGCGCCGAAATTTCTCAGAGAAAAGTGCCTTCCTTCTCATCTGATACTGTTCAGATTAGACCAGCCGAGCAAGTCCGGATATCTTAAAATGACTTGCGCGATTAATGTAAAGTAATGTAGGTTGAATGTGAAAATCATCTACTTTTTCATTATAATTGAGCTTGTGTCTGAATCGATTAGCCATTAAGACTTCAAAACCAGTTCTGGGAAAAAATCAGGGAAAACGCTATTCAAAAAATAACGTTACTTGCGAGTAGGTTGAGAGGTAAATTATTGTAAAATGCAACTATTTTTTGAATTATCACATCTAGCCTATAATTTGGATGTTTAGAAGGTATTAATTCCACTTGTATTGTTAAATACTCATATTTGTTTTTGAGATCTGATTTTCTGATATAGACCTCCATTTTAAGTACTTCGAGAATTAGACTCAAGAATTCGAGAACTAAGAAGTACTTCGAGAATTAAGAAGAGTATTCTTGAGAATTGAGAAGAGTATTGCTCTTGAAACTATTATACTATTATTCATCATAAAACGATCTCTGGATATTTTCTTCCCTGAAATATTTTAGAAAGATCATATCAGATACAATCATTGAACAAATTCTGAATCTGATCAAATTCACCATCAACGGAATATATAGTATTCGTGATTAAGAGTGTTGACCGACTGATTACTATTTTCAGGCACGTAGCTCATGAGATTTGAAGGAGGATAAAACAACTAAATGAAAAAATAATATATAATGAATAAATAATAATAGAACAAGGATCATTCATTTTTCAGGTTCAATTTATTTGGGAATACATTCTCTCAGCTCCCATATCTGGTCTAGTAAGACGGGAAGCCTGAACTCATACAACTTCCTCCATTATTGCAAATACAGCTTAACATATTGAGTTTTCGAAAAATGATTTGAACTTTGTTACAATGAATTTGACAGAAGCTATTTTTGCAGTCGCTTCTTCCTCTTTAGGTGGATTATCCATTGTGGAGGTTGAAGGTTGGAGATTGGCTATCATCATAGCAATTCCCATGTCATTCACTGCTGATCTCAATGAACCATATGTACCTACTAGCAGGTAACCCGTGCTTCGCAAGGGACAAACTAAAAACTTGACGTAATAAAATCTAGAAGAATTGAAAAAAGGCTTATAAGAATCCTCGGTTAATTAAGAATTTATATGCAGCATTTCAAGTAAATCAGTCCAGTAGTTCAGACGTGATGATGCATCAAACATAATTCTTCTATGCTTTACACGTGTATACGTGTTTAAGCCAGTTCTTTCCTTTATTATAGTAGGCCTATAGAAGATGATATAGATAGATGGATGATATATCCATCTATCTATCATCTTTTATACTATAATAAAGGAAATGAATGAGAATAAATTTTGAAAGGTTTGAGATATCGATGTGCGGTTTTCACCATACCTTTCCTCTGGAAATCCTGTATCGGAATATGACCGCATTTTCATTTAAAAAAAGAAGTTGGATTCAAAATGGCGGAAAAAATTTGGGTGCGACAGAAAATCTGTTTTTATCATTCGATAAGGATACTCAATCTGGAGTATACAACAGCAGGAAGCATGACAAATAATTGAAAACTTGACACTCTGAAAACTTTATGTGATCAAATCTTGAAGAATTTGAAATAATTATGTCTATAACCATCGTCGGTTGAGCAAGAATCTATATCCAAAATTTCAAGTTAATCAGTCCAGTAGTTCAGACGTGATGATGCGTCAAATATAATTTTCCTATACTTTACATCTGTATACGTGTATAATCCAGTTCTTTCCTTTATTATAGTATAGAAGATGATAGATGGATGGATGATCATTGTTATTGTACTAAAAGATAGGAAAAGTTGAAAAAGTTGAGTAGTTTCCCTTTAAGAGGGAGTTTTGACAACACACAAAACTCATTTTCGACCATATGATTTGGTGATTTTTTATTTTGTTATGAAATGCTATGTACCATTTATGAAATTTGAAAATTAATTCTGAAAAATCTAGAAGGAAAATTGAAATTTGGGCTTCCAGGTGCACGAGATTGATATTTTTAGAATCTATGTGCAAAATTTGGAGATTTGAATCATCCCCGTTTTTCCGGTATGCAATCCACAAGTTGACATGTTTTGATGCGAACAAACGAACACACGACCACACAAACAAACGAACAAACACAAACCTACTCTCTCTTATTATATAGATAGTGCAAACAACGAACAAACAGCGTAGTTGTTAATAAATGTTAGAATTTGTAATTCAAGCATATCATGGGATACTCCAAGTAAGAAAAGAAGGAATAATAACAGGGATGATGACAACAAATTGAAAATAACTGAATTTTCAGAAAATAATAGTTACTTATATCCCCATTGCTTGATGAGTAGCCCTGAAGACATAGTTTTCCCAGCTTAGATTTTTGAGTGGAAGCAATGATTGAGAGATATAAATTGGAGCAATTTATAAATAAGTCGACTCAATGGATGAGACTCGATTTAGTCTTGAGGATTTCAAATTTGAATTGAAATCTCTGCGGAAGAAAACAGGACAAGGCCCATGAATCATCAAAATTTCAACTTGGATTATTGAGTTTACTCCCCGCAATTCAATTCTTATAGTTGGAGAAACTATTCTCGAGATGCAACATACCATTTTCGATCTCTTGTTCTGCGTAATAAGATTCGAAATTAAAAAAGTGAACCCGAGTACTTGACAGCAATGTTTAACGTGCTGTACACGAGGGGTCGCGTCGGTCGCAGAGCGAAGCCAACTCTTGCGTGCTCGCTATTAATTCAGCTGTCATAGACGACCGCCCTCGTCATAAGTCTCTCGTCTCTCGCTGGGAGCCACTGCTGCTGCGTCTGCTGCGACTTTCTTTCGGTCAATAACATACTGAGGGTGCACGCAGAGCAAAGATGGTTGGTCATCTTTCAAACACCGTAAGCCACACCACAACACTTGTCTGTCAGCTCACGTACAGTATACACTTGCCATGTGTGAAAAAATCCTATTAACCTGTTGATTACAGCAATTTTTATTTGCGTTAGCTGTCGCTTGAAACACTGCTCAAATAATTACTTGTAAGTCCGGGCGTGAAACTGATGTCTTAATCCAAGTTGTAACAGGTTGTTGAGAACGATGAAAATTGTCAGTGAACTGTACTTTGTATGGCCAGAAATTTGCTGATGTCTTAGTTAATTACCATGTTGTGCATTTTGAAAAGTCCATTGTATTGCCACGAGAATGTTAACGAATAGAGGAAGTATGATAGTAGATTCATTGATTTCTTTATAAAAGTATATCACAAGCCGATAAGTATCACATAATTAGATCAATGCATCAAGTGATTTGCAGTGACAAACACGTATTATATAAATACAGGTGAATGTAATGTTGATCAAATATTATTTCAGATGAGATCAGAAGTTAAGAATTTAGGAGATAATAGACTTTCCAGTAAATTTGGGCTATAGTTTCCGAATATGGATAGTTCAGTTGGTTCTAAGTTAGTATTCAGGTGTTAAAATCAACATTGACTGAGAATATTCAACCAATTAGTATCTCTCTTAGTAAAAATAGTCATATTTGCTGCATTGCTAGCCGACCTGGTCAACTTGGAATTGTTGAAATAATTTGGATGTGATATAAATAAGTGATAATATTTTTAACTTTTTTATTTATATTGAAAATACTTTAGTGAAACCTACAACTTCTATAGAACTCATTCTTCTGTGGTTTTACTTTTCTGAATGGTGCTCATGAAACTCATATTCAAGCGCCATACTCCTCTGTAACGTTGGAATAATAAACAATTTTGAAAAGTGGAGAAACTTGAAGAATAATAAAATATTCAGTCACTGGTTTGTTACGATCATCTCACCTTGGTGTGCAGGAATTTTAGACTGATTGGTTGAAGGGTTGAAAAGTCAAGTTTAAACTGGATAAAGGTATTAGTAGAGTTCACTGTACACTCAAATGGATTGGAAATGAGGCACATGAAGCCAAAGCCAGATCGTCAAAGACTTTATTCTCTACTTACAAGTTTCTGAGTTTGTGTATTATATTCAAGAGTAGAGAGTAGTATGGATCATCACCATGATTATTACATGTAATTTTGTGTATCACTATACAGGAGTAGGATGCATAATTATGTTTGACGTATTTTTGGCAAGTTTAGTGAAGAAAATAATATTATTTTCTATCATCCTCCAATACATATCTCAAGTCATACCATTCTTTGACTCACCTTATACAGGTTACTTTTCTTCAAATATAATATAACATTAACAATATTCCCGAATATACCATTATACAGTACTGTATATAATATTTTTAATATGTACACCTGATATACATCTATCTCTCATGCCTTCAACAATAAAAAATTAGTAATAGCGATCACTTTTATAAAATGAGAGAATTTATTAAGTCATCAGATGTGTGTTCACACTGTTCCAGACATTGTTTTTTTTTCTGTCAATGGTAATACAAGCACACGAAGTTGTTATTGAAGATGTGTGAAAGAAAGAAATTACTTTACGTGCGGATAAGAATCGGCAAAACAATCGATGAGTTTGGAGGAGGCGGACAAAACGAACGGATAATTTGAATATTCTATTAGGCTAATATATTTTTATCGTCACGCGGCGAAGAAAGTCAAGACGATAAACAGGTTGAGCAGATGCCTTTCACCGGGAGAACACCGCAGTATGGTGTTCCTCTCCTCTGGGATCGCACAACCCCCCTGGGGATCTCAGGATCTGATGCCGACGCAGGAGGTAGTCCATAACTTGCCATTGCAGAAAGCATATATATATTAATTTAAAATACATATATAATAATAGCCAGAGGTCTGTGTCCGTCTCCTGAGATGAGATCTCAGCCGTAAATAGCATTCATTGCAGACCGCCCTGTCGTGATCGCTTCGTTTCACTTTCCGGGTGCTCTTCTGTTATATTCTTTCTCTCTCTCCCCTCTCAATTTTCCGCCCACGCTATTCCATTCATCGATTCTGTCAGTACCACCAAACAATACACATCACAATACAATAATTGCAAAAATATTCAAATCGGTTTGTCATTCGTCTTGTGTTAGTAGCCTGAGGGTCGTTGCTGCGAATTTCAAACCTGTACTTTTCTTTTACTATCTAAAAATTAAAATATATGATATGTCACTGTTTAATTTGGGAGGATGACCTGCTACCTTAAAGCCGAATAGAGTTCGATCTATTATCATGATGGAAGCCCATCCTGGCTCGCTGCTCTAGTGACAAAATTCCCAAGTCCGAGTAACTGGAAATAGTATTTTGAGCTCTACAACTGAAATTTCCAAGATTGTGTGTAAAGGAGGATGATAAATATCCTGTGTGAAGGATGTGTATATATGATATGGTGATGAGCTTCTTGGTTCATTCAGCAGTTATTCACAAAATATTGTCTGAGTAGAATCGATATTCAAAGAGCAGCTGACATACAACAAACATAAAGAACGATTCGCTTCCTCAATTAGATTGGTCCAAATTTTCGAACTCTATCCTCGTTATTATTCGTATCTAAAGGATCATCCCTGCTCTTCTCATGGCTGATGAAATTTTCATATTCGCGCATTTGTGAATCCATTTTTTCCGCAATTCAATTTTTCATCTTCTATAGCCCAATGAGGCCAATACCACCATCAGATGTGGAGAAATCACGTTGATAGATGCCCTCATTATGATGTAGGTCTATAGTCTCATGTTGAGCATAAATCCTCCTTGCCTAGTTTAGAAAAATATGTAACGAGTCTCCATGTGATAGATACCTGATCTATTCCTCAAGAGCACAAAATTTAATCATGTATTGCTTTATCGAAAAATGTATTATTCATCATGTATAAGGAGTTGGAAAAGATAGGTTATACTTGGGCCTAGATCTATGTGTAAATCATTGATGGCTATTTCCTAGAAAGTCAATTCAACTTGTGGTATGGTTTGAGCTGATCTATAACTACAATATCAAAATGGCGATCATAAAGTTTGTTTAGCAGGAGAGAGCTTACATACAGCATGCAAGTGGGAGTGATCAAAAACCGTAGGACATTAAAATTCTATTACCCATTTCACGCCTGCCTAGCGTGAAATTCTCACATCAATATTGATGCCGGCTGTCCCTGTAACGGTCGTTTACAAACTGTACTACATTTGAATGGTGGAAACATTGGATGAGGCATAACATTTTTCGCCCAAGGACCAATAGTCGAGAAGTGGAAATTGAATTCGTTGATTAAAATTTGGTGGATACTCCCTTATTAGTGCTTGCTGGTTCAGAACGAATCACACTGTTCAGCCCAATCGGTGATCAAAAACAATTTTGAAATGATAATGGACGAGAGCTCAGCCCACATGGAGGCCCACATTGCAACACGTTTCCAATCTCACCACTAACTGTTGACTGTTTTTGGAGGGTGATAGAACTCATGTTGGAATTGGCGAAAACAATGAAATGATCCCATACAGTGTTCAAAAAATATTCTAATTGTATGCAAAGAGCGTATATTTTCATTTAAATTTATTTGAATCATGATAATATTATCATGATGTTATTCTTCTATACAAATGATATTCTGATATATTATTTTATTTTCAGAATGATAGAACATCAGGGAGCTTATCAACCATGAAATCATGATCATTGTCACCGGGGTATTGAGTTCATAAGTCATTAGAAATGTGACCAATTCCTCGACCAATTATTCACTGTGTCCATAATAGTGAATAATATAAATGGTATCCTTATGCACATCAGGTACGCATTACTTATAATAAGATAAGCATTTAGGCCTATTGATAGCTAGAATACTCTAGATTGAGTCCTTTATTTTTCATCAAATATCAACTTCGATTCCTCCAAGCCCTTATTTTCCTATGAAACTGTCACTAGGTTTCAAATTTTTAGAAATGCCTCCCATTCCAGACACAATAATCTAGATGCATTTAATGTGATAAAAATCCTCCAAAATCTGAATTATTGCGTCATAGTTGTATTTCTTTAGAGAAGGCTAGTTATCAAAGGAGAGTAGAGCCAAACTCCAGCTTCATTACAAGGAGTTTTAGATTAATTTATCATCTCCAGATAAATGTTCTAGATCAATGAATCAGCCTTCAGTTCAGTTATTCTCATAATAATAATAATTCAAAAAATCTTCATTGACATCAACCACAACAACAAAAAATATATATGATAACTTGATAAATTTTATACAGCAATGGCTTCAGGCCGTCTGCCAAGTTATTCTTATCATTTAATGTTCAAATAATATTTCAATTGGGTTATCGGTTGAATAATATTCTAATTGGGAGTTTATTATTACTTTGCGGGTATATAATGATCACAATAGGAACTGCTACTACACTGACTCAATTGAGTTTACATATTTTAAACCTACTGGACCAAAAATTCCATTCTAGAGAACTGACAGAGTACAGAGACCATGAGACTTAATGTAAAGTTATTTGGAGTATGAAATTCTAGATTGATACAATTGCTGAAGCCTAAAATAAAAAAGCTCTTGGTACTCTTCCAGTCAGTACTTGAATTGATCCATCTACAAATAAAACAGCAAAAAAGCGGTACAGAGAAGGAATGTCTATCGTCTCTCCAAATAGCCTGACAGAGGAGAGGAAGAGAGAATCTGCCAAAAGAGTTGTGTCTCTCGGTTGACGCTCTCTGAGTAAAAGCGTGCGAACACATTCAATCTAAAGCCGGCGACGGTACGTTTGTTTGGCAACAACGACTGTTGTCCATGGGTCCATGCCCAGTTCAGAGTGCAATTCGGGTGACCGTGCTTGATTTCATTAGCTCTGTAATGATTGCCTCACTTCGGAATATACGTGATTGGTGATCACGCACCCAGTGACAGGAGGGCCAAGAGTAAGAGAGAAAGGAGTATAGAGAAAGAGTGACTAAGTTAGGAACTTTGAGAGAGGAAGAAACAAAAGTGAGTGAGAGAAAGGTGCGTCGGCGACGTTGTAGATTGTGTCCATCTGTAATTGCCACGGCCGTGGGAATAATACGGCGCTCGTGTATACTGCTAAGAGTACATCCCTTTCGCAAAAGACGCATAGCACTCTCTCCTCACCACGAGATGATCTCTCTCACCGCGTGAGATTCGGTGCTTTCACCGTCCGTCCATTTGAGATAAGCAATCTGCACTGGCCACGAAACGCTACCCCTCTGTTGGCCCGGAAATGAGCTGCTCGTATGTCTACTTGCAGTCGTGTCATGATAAGTTTTATCTGCATGTTGACGCAGCAAATCAGTTTAGATGATCTTGAATCTTTGTTGCCCACCTAATTAATTTAAAAGTGAATGAATTGTAGTCTATCATGCGTAGTTGATGCCTGAGATCAATATTAATTATGTGTTTGGTATCAATATGAACTTCCTGCTGTGCTTCATTTTTTCTGTTAGTTTCGTCAGTATCACCAATGACGATTGAAAGGAGATTGGACTACCAATTCTCTATGGTATTACTGTTCTATCCGGGTTAGATCCCAGATAATTATGACCGAGAGTTTTTAGCCACGTCACTTTCGTCTTTTCAGATGAGCACGTCAATTTTTGTTGGTCCCGGCTGAAGTATAACCGTCGCTAGATGGGACATTTATGTGAATGATTCTCACCATCAGAGCAAAACAAATATTATTACTGTTCAATCTTATCAAAGCGATCTGATTTGAAGCGATTGACGGTCGCTTGTTTATATTCAAGTGGAGTTGTGAAGGGGGTATTTTTGTGTACTAAATAATTTAGATCGAGATTAGGTATGAGAATGAGAATGTTAGAAAATCTTGATTCCCCATAGCAAAACTTCATGACAAAGTTCATGTCCTTCGGATACCTGACTTTGACAAGATCACTCTTTTCCTAAAGGAATTGAAACTTGAAACTCTCACAAAAATGCAATTTTATATGAGCATGAAGAATCACATTTCTGTGTGGGTCATGAAACGATATCTTTGTCATAAATTCATCATAGTAATGGTTTTTGAACGACCAGTTGACACAATGAAGTCCAGCAAATCAAATACCAGTTGGCTCAAGTTTCTCTTGCCTTGAAGTGAGAAATAAACATTCTTACTATAAGTGACTCAAATTCTTCTACGAACCTTCTTGGCCATGATTGTGGTTTCAATCTAAGAGCTACACTCTCTCTCTAATTATTGAAGAATCATTAATATACGATATTTTTACAGAATATCATTATAACTCCACTCAGCTTTGTTGGTAATCATCTTCAAAAAATGACGGTTTAATCAATTTTTGTTATGGCAAATTTTGTTACGACTTCCATTGAATTTATGTGTGTGTCTAGTATGGATGAAAATGAATCTGAAGAGATGCAAAACACCAGGCAGTGCTTGACAGTGTTGATAATGTTATCCCACCTATTCCACACTACTCCTTGAGTTTCTAGTGCCTTTGTTGTCGCCTCCATCAGTCAAGCAGACTCTCTGCAAGATACCAGATTCACTTGGCACGAATATCCATGCACATTGTTTTGCTTAATAAGATCAGTGATAGCCTGTTTCGCGTGCTCGCTGTGAATCCGCTTCTTCCGCTCGGCTCGTTCGTGAGAAAGGAAAGGAGGCGCAGGCAGCACTTGTTCGCCATCGCATGCGCGGTCATCAGCCGAGAAGAGCTGCCAACATAAAAAATAATAGAAAATCTTAAACGACCTTGAGCAATACGGGTCAGCAATTGCCGTTAGGGTAGAATTCGGAATCAACCATAAAATAATTATTAACAAGACATCAGTTTTTTGTATTTCTATTAGAAATTTGTATTTTGATTTCTTTTGTGTATCTTGTGTTGAGTTGAATGAAATTATTAATTGATTGATTGATATTTCATTAATATATATTTATTTGATTGATAAAGTAGTAATAGTTCATTATTGTTCTATTCCCGTATTTCTAGATCTTAAAAGCATCTTGATATTGCATGAATCTCCCTTTCCGGGCCCCCCGTATTGCATAATATCACCAATGCATCATGCATCCCAAGTTTTATTTATACTCGCTATAGTTCCTGTCAAACTTGAAGACCTATAACATGTAAAGCATTGGGCTATTCTAAATAATAATAATACCATATTCCCGGTATATCATAGAGAAAGTCTGCACTAGAATTATTGAGCTTATCGTGGTTCATTTGGCTTTCATGATTGTTTCCCGTTCTGCAATTAAAGAAAGTAAGAACACGAACTTTGCAACCCAACTGATGATTTAGATGAGTAGCAGGCTAAAAATGCAGGAAGCATGCACGATTGCCCAAACAGCGCACGATCACTATTATTTATTTTCACACTGCATCTGGAAAATGTTGTCAAGTATTTCGTGGCTTCGACTAGAAGTCGAACAGACCACAAGCATGAAATAGGCGAAAGAATATTGCACAAAATAGTGTGAGAGAAATTATTATTAAACGAATATCCAAATTAAATGCTGTAAATCACCCCAAAGACTTCTGCTACTGCAAATAGCTGGATGATTTTTTAGTTGCAATATCTCAGTGATTTCCATCTGTACAATTGAAATTATTTCTAGCTAAATCTAAACATGATTTTATTATTCTGTATATTATTTCTATATGTCATCTTTTCCTCGTCAGGATTAATTGAAAATGTTATGCTATGATTATACTGTTTTTTAATTCGTTTACGTTTATCGTTCGTTCTGTTCTAAATGAGTGGAAAAAAGATCATGGTTTCTCATATTCGGAAATAATGATTGTCATAATAATTAATGTCCAAATACTAGGTCGTTATGGATGTAATAATTCGAATAAAATGTGTAAGTGCATGTATAATTATTGTAACTTGAAGCTCCAATGACGTTTGACTTTCTTGATGAATGCAGATAAACAGTATTGAACAGAGATTAGATTGCAAAGACTAAAACATTACAGTATAATTCCATGAGATTCTCCACAGTGCAATTCCTATTTCAAGATGAATGGTGATAATTCATTTATTATCAATCAATCGAGAATCTTCTTTATTCCACAATACTGTAAGTACACAAAACCCTCACGGTGATTATTATAACCGATAGAACAATAAAATGAACTCACTCAGTAGAAGTCACTGTGCAGTTATTATAACCCAAGTAGATGTAAATGGTTAGCGGATCGTGAAGAAAGAGAAAATTCTATTGATTTTGAGTGAAAAAAATATTTATTGCCTCTCCTTTGAAAATTGATTACCATGGATTCTGGGGGATAACATGATAATCCGGCTATTATGTGGTGTAAGGTTTAATAAATTCCTCCAATGAAGTTGTCTTGGAAGAGCCACAAGTATCTTATGATATTTTACTTTCTCATTAAATTCTGCACATTCCTTTAAAAATTCGAATTTGTACGCAAGTTTCTTAATGCATGATGAAGAACATGATTGAGAAAGAGGTAGAAAATTGAGAAGATTAGAAGGTGGAGGCACTGATGAGCCGCCAAATAGAACATTTTTCCTTAATCCAGGAAAAATTATTGACAGTACACTAGAGGTACATTTAGATGTAAATTTAGCGATTATAAAGTGTCGGATGATTTAATTTTACACCATGATTTGACCAAGAGTGGAGAAAATTTTATTCTTGCAAATTATGAATGAATTTCTGATATGACAGCATCAATTGCTGATAACTTGACTTAATGCTCGGTTTTGTGCGCTGGAGTTAATGCTACTTTATGGAAGAGTAGGAACGTGAGGCGAATCCAAATTTCCTGGTTCAAAAAACTTAATAATCCTCATGCAGAGAACAGAATTTAAGGAATCAAGAGGACCATGCATTCGTTCTCCCCATATTCCTACCTGATGATCTTCAACTTCAAAGTTTTGCTTTCAAGCAATACAGAGTAAGATAGGGGGATCAAATCATTCTTACCTAGAATAATATACCTAGTGCACGGAGGTACACTTGATCACATGTATTTAATTCCAGGTCGGAAATTCTCCGCGCGGCTCCACCGACCTAGTGCACGCTCTACTTAAGACGTTAAGAGATTGGCAAATAGATTTTCTTAGAAGAGAATTGTATTGGAGTTACATTCTCGTTAATCGTATTTCCAATAGTACAGTACACAAATACAGATGATTACAGTTACACAGATCATAGAGTACACTTCATTTTTCCCATCAGCTTTATATTCAAGCTTGTCTCTAACATTCACTTAAAAGCATTCAACTTCCTCTTCATTCTCATTTTCTAATACACCTTGGCCCAATGTTCTCTCGCCACACTCTTCCTATGATTATGTCGTTATGTGACAAAATTCAATTTCATCGTGTGAATCCAAGTAAAAGGTTATTTCACCCGTTGAATGCATCACCTGGCGCATGCATAATAGACTACTGTATATTGCACTTTCCTGTATTAAAATATATGCACATTTGACATCATCAGTATCTGTTTCCGATTCATACCACTAAATAATAATTTATTACATTTGCTCCAGAGTCAGTCCTTGACAAGCTTTGCAAATTCAATTCTCTCCACTTCAGGCTAATTTTGGAAGTTCATCTATGAGTCGATATGAATGAGCATTACCTGGAACAGTAATGCAATTGCCTGGCATGACATTTTGTTGGAAAGCAATATCGCATCACCTGTTTCTGAATGCAAGATGCAACAGAGCTATTAACCTGTCAAAAATTTAGCTGCGCCGACATCAAAGTGTCACCGATTCAAATTATATGCACTGGAAATGCTGTCACGTGTACATTGCACAAAGAAATTTCAAAAAATTAAATATATGCATTCTTATTATGTTGAAACCTTCAAGCTTGAAATTTCATTTTTAGATAGGAGCTGGAAGAACAAAGAAAAGGTGCGGGATAGTCAACCAATCGATATTGATAATCTACAATCTATATTCCTAACAACAAATTCTTGAAGTCTTTTGAAGAGTTAAGAGAAATGGAAATTGATTCGATGAACTTATTGAAATGTCAAAATCATCACAAGAACACCTTCGTTGACTTCGTTAAGTATTATGAATACATGAGACTTGAGATAACCAGCCTTGCTTCTTGCTGTGGAAATCGCATGGAAATTGGCCATGGTATGGTGAAGTTCGAATAACTCTGCAATAACAATTTTATGTATTCATCTGAAATGAATAAGAAAATTGTATGCTCGACGCTCTAAAGGAAAGCAAATTAAAAAAATCCAATCAGAATCCAATTGCAAAATTTTAGTCGTTTTGATCACTCAAATTTGGAACAATTGATCCCATATAATTATTTATACCAGTTCCAGTTTCAAACCTCTAGTACTAGCTGATAACGCTTGCAGAGACAAATCACAGTTACTCAAACGCTTTCACACACAATCTCTAGTATTGGATAGTTCATGAACTTTGTAGTTCAGTCAAATGGTCGTTTTTCAGGAAACAGCCCCGAAAGAATTTTTCTCGACGGTTCTATATGTATTTTGGGGCATTGAATTCGAATCTGGAATCTGCTGACACGACAGAGGGTGGCTTCACCCCCAAAACCCCCAAAACTCTCAAAAACCCCCAAAACTTTGAATATGCGAGAAATTTTTGGAGATCTAGTCATGTCGCATGGAGTCTCGCATATTCAAAGTTGCTTATCTTGTGAAACACTTCAGATAAAAAATCCAAAAGTAGTCAAGGATGTAGAGTATTTTCTCCTCTTTTCGCTCTTATGGATCATACTTCTGATTCCTATACCGTTTAAAGTTACAGCCATTTGAAAAATTGATGATTTTTATTTTCTCATTTTTTCAGCGATTTTACTGTTATTCAAGAGTCTCCAAAACGAGTACGATACATGATAGAAACTTTCGATTTCTTTCAAATTGAAGAGAATTCCATGCTGTATAAGCTGCGTTGCCTCAAATCCATATTGCATCACTGTTTATTATTGAAGAACTGTCGAGACTGAAAATGAGGAAAATATAGTAAATTTCTTGTTTTTTTTTTTCAAACAAACGTATCTTACTTTACGACTATTTAAGGAAAAAATCATTCGCGTCACATGGAAAAGGAGATTCTTCTCTTCAAATGAAGACCAAGTACTATTTTTTATCATTTCGGGTTACCGAGAAACACAGTTTTGAATATAGATGTTGGTCATTTTCTGTGTATGTAAATATGGGCTGAAATACACTCAAGGAGGAGCTATTTTCTGATCAAATTTCAGATATATGATACATAATTTTGAACCGCCTTGACGAGCTGCGAAGAATGAGCTGTAGAACGAGGAGATCTAATCATTCTGTCAAAAGTTATAATTGTTGAAAGTTTTGATTCTTGACGTATCCTAATGCGTAACCCCTACTTGGAAATAGTGAAATTAAATGTTTCTAACGGGTGATTTCTTATGATATTATTCTATTTGGCAAAAGTACGAACTCTGAAATTATAATTACGATAGTAAGAAGCTGTGAATGAGTAAGAAGTTGATAGCCATAATTATTTGATGAATGAGGGGAGAAGGACGAATAGCTAAGTAGGCCTACACATAGAACTTTTCCAAAGACGATGACGATAAATGCGAAGACTATTGACTGATCAGGACAAACTTGGAACAAACAAAAATAAGTGTCATTTATTGGAAATGGAGAAAACATTGATATACGGTAAGATGCTTGATTCTTTAGCAAGTTCACTTACACCGTGTCATGATTCTCATTATAAATAATATTATTATTACAATTGATCGAGCGAAGTGAGGTCTAAGATTCAAGTTGATGGTTTTGCATATCTCTTCATGTTTATATGTTTCGCATTTACGGCGAAGCGCGGTAATAAATTTCCATGAAATTTGACAGGTATGTTCCTTTTAAAATTGCGCGTCGACGTATATACAAGGTTTTTAAAAATTTTGCATTTCAAGGATAATATGAAAGGAAAATGAGCCTCCTTCATACACCAATATTACCGTGGAAATCAGACTATAGAATTATTCATCATAAATCAGCTGTCTAGTGGACTATAATACTACCCGTTCAAAAACATCGAACATCTTGAGAATGTATCTTTCCATCAATGTTAGTAGACAGTTGTCTACTAATTTTGTCTTTCCTTAAGCTGAGGCCATGATTCTAGTTTAGAGTTTGGGGTTATTGATAGAAAACATTTTTTTTACATTTTTCTTTTTTAATCTGATGATCAAAATTGCAACAAATATTATTGAAAACAAAAAATTTATTTCTAAAATCATGAAAAGTGAGAAATGAAGTTTGTAAAAAATCAGCATTATGAATCAACACACCGATTTTTCGCCAACACGACAACACAGAATGTTCTATGATGGGTTGATTGGATTGGCGTATCGACGGCAGCCAGACCTGATAACAGCTCACACTCACATTCCGGGACGATACGATACGATAGGACAGAAAGCTCTATGTTTATTTAGGATTTTTTCTAGACATTTTAAATTGATAAATTATTCTTTTATTATTGAGAAAACATAACAAATGGTCAATGTAACTTACTGAGCGCGAGGTCTACTGTTCACAGAACTACTAGTTATCATGGAACTTTCTCTTCCCTACAAGCATATAATTTTATGAGTTTCTCATCGAATGAATGATAACCATTAGGCCAACAGCATATATAAGCTTGATTGAATTCATGAGGAAGCGGAAATTACAAAATGATAGTTGAGTTTTAAGTATTTAGGTAGTTTTAGGTATTCTTTCCTAAAATCGATACAGCCGATAGCCAAGAGTGCCGTGATACAGTTAACAAGGTGTGACAAGAGCCATGAATCAAAGAATAAGAAATTATCTGACAAGAATGAAGAGTTTCCATTCCCTTGGAAGTAGATACTTTCAAAGATGTTGTTTTTTACGAAAATTCATAATTTTCCGAGCGAAGTGAGGCCCAAGATTCAAGTCGACGGTTTTGCATTTCTCTTTAAGTTTATATTAATTCATGTTCCGCATTTACGGCGAAACGCAGCAATAGATTCTCATGAAATTTGACAGGTATGTTCCTTTTTTAATTTCACGTCGACATATATACAAGGTTTTGGAAATTTTGAATTTCAAGGATAATATAAAAGGAAAAGGAGCCTCCTTCATACGCCAATATTAGAGTAAAAATCTGACTATAGAATTAATTATTCATCATAAATCAGATGTCGAGTGGATTATAAATTGCATACAATGACGCATGCGATTCAATATCTCAATGTAACTTATTGAAAACACAGCTGTTGTGTGAACTATCAATTGCATGCAGTGAGGCATGCAATTGATAACTTGAAGTAGCATAGTATTTTCTCCCGACTTTTCTCTGCTTTCAACTCGGTAAGCTTTTCATGATAGCAGCATAGCTGTTTAAATCAAATTATTAGCATTGTCGATACAACAACCCAAACAGCCGTTAGTCGTTCATACACCGATATCTCGCCGACACGAAAGGACAGGACAGAATTTACTCTGATTATCAGAGGAGACTGTGGTTTATAACTGTGCGAGGTCTACTGTTCACAGAACTACTGGTATTAACCAAATCCATAACTGTAGAATGTGACAAATTTGATTCTCCATAACTGCCTGATAAGAGTATTATTTCTTCATATCAACAAATGAGGTAAGCTTTTTATTTGAAAGCATCACGAGCGACCTCATTGACAGGTGAAAATATACAACTGAGTGACATGATTATACATCAAGCGTGTCAATCCAGATTGCATTTGGCCAAGATTGATTTAACCAAGATTCGAATCATTTATGTGCCCAATGTTTCTCCGGGTATGTTGATGCATCACTTGCAGCTGTAAAAACGATTGGATAATGCGCCTGTCTAAGATGACAGCCGGACATTAACACTTTCGAGAAAATGTGTCAGGTGATGAGTCGAAACTGTTCAGAAGACGTTCGTGATAGCGTGGTGTCTTGTATTTAGTTAACGCTCTCCTATTCTATCATATTATCAGTTGGTTTGTGCAATCCTCTTTCCCGTTTCGTTCCTCCACAGTCAGACTCAATCTCTCTTTCTCTTTTGGTGAGGGGTGAGTGACCACGACGTAAATTATCAGTCTCTCGTCCTAATGTGAATTTTAGAAAATGAATTAACCGACTCAGGTCATTCATCACCTCCATGACAAGCGCACGGCCAAAAGAGTTATTAAAAAGCATCGGTTGTAAACTTAACGGATCTTGTCCGTGACTTCAAGGTCGCCAACGTTTCGGATTCGATCTCATTCTTGTTTTTCCTTATGTTTATACCGTCTGCATCTGTCTGTTTTCCTCCATCTCTCCTGGAATCACATTTTAGCAATTATTGCTTCAACATGAAATTGAAGCTGTAATGTGGAATATACTTCTGAAAAATTCCCGAAGAAAGCATTCCTAACTTATGTGGAGTAATGTCGTTGACCAAAAATAATATGTGATTGTTTCGAAAAACGTGAGGTTACATTTTTTTCCATTTCTAAATAAGTTGGAAATCATCCTCATTTTGAAGATCTCAAACACCTTTAGTGAGGTCCACGTTAAAATGGCAGTGAAGAAAGATGGGAGAACAAGGTTGCAAAATCTCTGTAATCTATTCCATTTTGCCACTGAGTGTACACAGCTCCACAGCTAATTAGGCTACTCAATTCATCCCATTAATATTTGATCTAATATTAGTATTCATTTTCATTGATGAAATAATCAATCTCATGTCAAATACATTCATCAATTTAATATCCTTTTACATGATATTTTATCCAAAACTTTGCTTCCGTAGATGAGATCAATTTTTAATCTCATACAAACATGATATCTTGGCGGCTAATTTCAAAAGCTGTGATACTCCAATCTGAACTCCAAATCAACAGAAATAAAGTTATTCGGTGGGTTCCATTTCAATTTCTCTTTAAAATAATAGCAAAATAGAAATCTTATTTATAATAAGATATCTTTAATCTTTCTATATTATTTATAGTTTATACCGGTACCAGTAAGTTAACCTATACGGGTAGGCTGGACGCAGTCTAGGATGGTTGAAGTTAGCAACTTTTAAATTGTCATTTGAAGTATAATTTGTGTTCCTCAAGCGGTAATATCTGAAAAGTATTTCATTTATTCAAAAATACATTTTTAAATCAATTGCACGACTTGTATACTAAGTACTTTGGTAGAATGAAAAAAAAACATGGCGGCTGAATATTGTTTGAATCTGTACAGTTAATGTCAAAAGTAGAAATGAAATATCCATGGAAAACTGACAACATTGAAAAACTACAGAGTATACCGCTATCTGCTTTGTTGCATGATAGACAAGGATAGCAACGCTATTGTCAATCAAATACTGCCATTATAACGTTGACCTCACTATAGGAGTTCAATAATTTACCGATCACCGACCAAAGATCAAATACCTGAGATCAAACTTCGTCCGTGTATGTGTATGATGAGTATTAAATTTTCCTCTTAAATGTAGAGAGCTTCATACTCTATTAACTATATCATACTCTAAGAGCTCTATCCTCCTTACCAACAGAAAGCGTTAATTTCAAGAAACTCTTTAAACATCCCTGAGCCCTCAACTATAAGAATTTTCATCGAGTTTATAATCCATTGCCCAAGATATTCTCGGAAAATGCACTAAACACTGAAAAATAGTCAATTTTAAGCATACTTTAACGACATCAATCCAATCTTTCCTTTAAACACACCAAGTCCTCAACTCAACATGCAGAGCAAATTTCATTCTTCTTAGACAAGCTATTTTTCATCTGATAAAACCTAAAAACGCTTGAAAATGTCGATTTTAGACCATACAAACTTTCACGTAATGATGATGCAAACTGAACAAGCTTGCCAAGTTTCAATGTTTTTATGTAAGGAAAATTTGTATCACATGCAATAGAAAATGTCATCATTATAATCAGTCATTACAATACTTTTAACAATTTCAACTTGAAATAGAGTCTAGTTCAATGTTCAGAAACACTGCAATCTTGATTACAAGAAGACGTGATTGATAGTCACTCATTCAAGATTCAAGGCATTCGATTTTATCAGCTATGGTAGGGTATATTACTTGCACAATACCGGTTCCACGAAACTTAATGAGGAATTATAACTTGGGTATGAGCTTACAAATTTCACTCAGGTTGACTTTGGATTGCTTGAAGCCAGCTGATTCAAGCAATCCAAAGTCTCTCGAGCTGATTGCTCTTGTGTTAAGTTCTTGATGTGCTCCCATCTCCATTAAAAATTTAGCATAAGTTAATTGAGACCACACCTTTGACAAACATTCAAAATGTTTGCGAAACTTCTCATATCCTGATCAGTTCTTGAATGAGTGAGAGTGAGTTATTCAAAATAACAATCTTTGATGAAGGAAGAATTAAATCATTGCGAAGTTAAAAAGCCGAGGATTCATAAAGTCAATTATTGAATAATGTGAGACTAGAAGCTACAGAATGTTCTTATTTCTATCAGTACAGTATTCAATGTTGATTCTTTATCACAAATCACAATGTATTGCCATGTCCTGCAAGACCCATTGCATAAGTTACTATACTCTGTTCAAACCAAAGACCTTAAAGATGCATAGATACGAATGCAGCGCTAGTGTCGAACTTGGAATTGAAATCGGCCATTGAGGGGGCAACCTATAAGATTATTACATACCAATGCCTTTGTAATCGATAATATTACAAATATATAGATATAATATATCGTGCTAAAATACCCCAATGGCGGCCATCAATTTCAAGTAAGATCTATCATTGGGAAGGCAATGCTAAAATACCCCAATGACGGCATTCAATTTCAAGTAAGAGCTATCATTGGGAAGGCATAGGGGTCTATATCTCTTTAAGGTCTTTGGTACAGGCATGAGCTCTGAAGGAATAGGCCGACCCTCCTACTACTCACACACATAAGCGCAATCTCCTTTTATTAGTGTGAGTAAAGGGACGGTCTGCCTATCTGTATACTACTTAGTATTCATAGTATATCATTGGCACAGGTAGGCCGGGCGTGTGTGCCTGCGCATGGGGGAGCGAGGGTCGGCTTAATCTTTCAGGGCTCATGGGAGTTTGGACAGACTGTAACTTCATATTTTTATTGGAACAAATGAAAAAAATATATTATCCAGAACAGAGAATAATACCTACTGAATTGATTCAGTAAAGGACCGTATCCGAAAATCCTATATAACTATGAGGAGATCTTGTATCTTGAATGACACCCAAGTTATTTCTTATTTATTTATTCATTTCTTTCCTTTTTGCTGGGGTTGATGCCCACATGAGCTCCTGGCTTGTGCGTGGGTAATGAGGCGGATGATAATGAGATATGAATGGAGCTACTGTTTTGGGTGGGTTCCGAACCACCAGGAGCTATTTTACAACTCATGAATCCTATTCAGAGGAGTTGGAACAAGCTAACCTTTCCAACAGGATTGGCAGGCACATTTGTTGTCGATAACAATGCAGATTGCTATGAATTCTCTGTGCATTCAAACCTGAATAATAACTGATACATATTTTCTGACACTGATGTTCAAGTGCAATGAAAGATTCGATAAGAACGTTACAATCTGAACTGCTCGCCACAAAGCCTGGTATGGTATATTGTCCCTAGCCTAGAACTCTATGTTCAATAAATCTATAAAATGAGAAAGAATGCCATTCATTATAGGAGAAAATAATAATTTACAAAGCCGACCAGAATTGACTCTATAGAAATTGCATTTATGGTCTTAAGCTATTATTTCAAACATTACTCTTTGATGTGCTCTACATGCCCTGAGGTAGTATTACCGTATTTTCAATGTGCGTGTTTATTGGCTGTTCCAATAGAGTAACATAAAAATCATTGAGTAGAATGATCAGAGATAACTTATAAGAGATAGCTACAATAAATAGATTATAGTAGACCTACTAGAACGTGTTGCTTTTGCAATTAATTCTCAAATCGCACTACATTAAGTAGATAATTCAAATAGATAAATCGAACATTTACTAGAAAATAACATTTGCTCAAGAAAAACTTGATTGAAAAAAGGTATACTTTTTAGTTTAGATATCACGTTTGCGAATGTTTGAAGAGTGGAATTGGAACTGGAGTTACCGTATTCTAAATAATTTCACTGGAACTAACTTATCCATATTATATAATGGAATCATCCCTTATTCAAGTCAGAGGTATCGTAAATTCAATTACAACCCCTTACCATTATAATGGTCACCAATTATTTCAATAGAGGACTATAGATCTTTATTGACGGAGTAATAGATAAGCTTTTCTCATACAAGAACTCTAATGAGAGGGTCATCCTCTTATAAAATGAGAGTTACTTTTTCACAGGATCAGGTCTGTAATTTATCAGGAATAAAAAAATAAACTACTTTTTATGGTTGTCACTGTGTTTTAAAATCAATTCCTCGAGCCCTTATCAATGTATTCGAGCATAGCTGCCAGTAATTAACACAAAACAGATGTGTAACTGCCTCTATTCTATATTTGACAGCGGAGAATGCAGTGGAATAATAAATATACTTGCTACCCAGTGTTCATGCGATGCAGATCAAATTAGATAAGCAAATACCAGATCAGACTACAGACTCGATTGTTAGCATTCACTTTTCTTTTTGAGATCTCAATTATCACACACGTACAATTGATGTGTTTATCCATTCTTCGATCAAAAGCAACATGCATTAATTTATTCATTATCATCTGGATATGCATCTGAAATTGTAGTGAAGACAGCAAAAAAGCTCTTGCGAAATACTTTTGAAATCCTTAAATGGAAAGCTTCATAATCATTCTGGCCAAAGGAAAAAAAGACCAAGGTTGATTTTTTCAACTTTGAATGGTCAGCTGACGTAAACCATAACTGCAATAACTGTGATATACTGTAGTAATGTGAAAAATGTGGCATGCGTTATTACCAATGTAACTAAATTGTATTATAGGTACCTTGGTTATAACTAAACTTTGAATTGATCCTTCAGTACCCCTGGTATAACATATAGCATTTTAGTTACATTACTTATGAAATTCCAGTTAAAGTGAGGATAAGATTGTTCATCATAATTCCAAAAGTAGAAGAGCATTATAATAATAGATGGAACATTCCTGGCAACGACAGCGATGCAGTAGTAGAATGTTTCTCAATAAGCACAGAAGATTGAAGGGTTTTCGAGTAATCTTATGCATCGGAAAAATACTTCATTTCTAACTTTCTCATGCATCATTCTAATCCAAGTCAGTCTGAGTATGTTCTACTTTCACGATCGTGCTCTCAGAAAGCTAAGTAATTCAAGACATGGCTTATTGGATAGAAGGTCATATGAAATTTCGCGAAAATTGCTCTCCTTCCTTAGTTATACAAGAAAGGTTTATTTGAAACAATTTAAATGACTGAATATTTAAATACTTAATACTGATTTAATACTTGATTATATACTGTAAAGCAAATTAATATTGATGATGAAAATCTAAACCACAGATCTAACCTAGTTTACTTATTCTATGCCTAAACCACCTATGAATATTAAACCTATGAAAAACAAGTCCATCAGTCGATCATTGTATTTCATCATTGTATTTGTAACACCACACACATTGAATTAGCAAGGAATTAATGTTTCTTGAGGAGTTATGTTGAACTGATACGTTTACACATTAGTGAACAAGAATGGTGAGGCGGCTTCAGGAACACAGTCTTTCCGAGGCCTATCACCGATCCAAATTTATTGATAAGCTCGTAATGCACATGATATCTCTGCGACGCGAGCCTACGGAGATCTCGGGCCAAACCGGTTCTCAAAATCGGCCGTAAATGTAAAATGTGTTTATAAATATACTGTAACACCCTTGGAATGAAAAAAGGTAAGATAATGCTGATAGTCTGTATTCGGTAACATGAAGTATTTTGCTGAAGGGCAGAAGATTGTATCTACAGAGTCCGCCCGAATGCGGCACCACTACCGCTCAAAATGGCGGCTATCGATCGTCTGCCGACCTTGCCAATCACGCACTTGAAGGGCAAGCAAATGCAAGTGCGTACTTTATGCTGCCGGCAGCCAATAGACCTGTTATTACACTTAGCAAGCACTATAGTATGTTTACTTGTTATCTTTGTATCTAAACTTAGCAAAAATGCAGTTTCTTTCTGACCGATGAGAGATCCACATTATCCATACCAAAGCTTCTGGAATACTCGTGAAAAATAAGAGGTCCTGCTGTACAGAAGAATTGGGAAAGAGATTTTTGTTTCTTTAATCTCCAGTAAAACCAAACTCCCAGGAGTAAATTGGATATTGGACGATATTATAAGATAGTATTTTCATGGTGGATTCGCACACATCGGTGAAAGTGAACGGTGAGAATATAAATCAACATTAGCTCTAATCCCCATTTAATCAAGGTAGTATATCAGGTTTGCACTTATAGGCATGCTCCCTAAACACCAAATGTCAATGAATTATGCGCTATTGCTGAATATCCATTCCCAGGAGAGAAACGTTGAATGCAAAAGCTTGGGGTCGTCTTCCTCTTTTGTTTATGGAGGAGGGTTTTGGATTTGGTAGGTCGAGGGCACATCCTTACTATGTCCTCCTTCCCCACAGCGCAGATCACTGTGTGTCGAATCTGCTAGCAGGTATCCTTTCCCTTACCACAAAAAAGTCCGTTCGAGCGAGTATGAATTAACTCATAGAAATTATCATATTCATTGTTCACTGTCTCTGTAGGGTGAGAATCCAGCTTTAACCCAACTTGTAAATCATTAAGCTATTGATTGTAAATAACTTACCACCTTACCGCATGAAGACTAGATTAATTAGGATAGAGTTAAGCAACATCATTACAATGATTATCATTAATCACTTCGAAAACAATATTAATGGAATATTCACTCACAGGTTACAAATTATCAAAAATACAAATTTTAATTTTCATATGCTTGAGTTGGAGCATACATGTTCAATGATTGTCAATCTTTGAATAACAGAATTAAGTCCTCAATACAATGTCAACTATATCAATATAATATTATGTTGTGGGAATGGAATATTATAGTTTGGAGTTTAGAGTTTGGACTATTGATTTAGGTAAGATGATGCAAATGGTTGATGCCAAAAATTGCCAAAATAACTTGACTTTTCATCTACGCTAACCATTCCTTGCTTAGATACTCCTTACTTCGAAAATATAAAGAGTAGTAGTTGTCCTTGATTGTTACGAGACTCGCAAAAAATCTAGGATAATGATTGTCATCTGACATTGTGAAGTCCGCCTTTCCAGTCAGTATTTTTATTTTTAAGTCACTGATTTATAACGAGTGGAGGATACCTTAATCCTAGCCATCTGAATGTGAGCTTGTTACGCCGTAGAATATTTCACGTTATAACCGATGATTATCACATTACTGAGATCAGAAAGAACCGACATAACACACGGTTATAAATCAGGCTACCGTTCTCCTCATGTGCAAAGTACTCGTTTGGTCCATATCAGTTTCCTTTATGAATTTCAAGGACAAGACTCACAATTCACAATAGTACAGATAAGAGATCTTTCAAACAAGGCTCAAACATCTATCACACATTCAGCCTATACAAAATGACAATAATAGAGTGTTAAGAGTTGGTTATAAATTTCAACACTACTTAACTAGTTAACGTACCAATATTATCTGAAATCTGAAAACTTAAGCTGTGGTGAGAAAATGATACTACCAAATAATAACTTAAACAAGTCATATCAGAGAAAATACAAATCACCAATAATATAATATAATCACCTGATAATGCAAGGAAAAATGCAAGTGAACAATATAAATATACTCGCTTTAGAGAAATTCGAATAGGAATTAATGCAATGGAACAGGATATTCTGAGACAGGATATTAACACCTGGATCAAATGCAAATAAAATTACTTCTCTCTATGAGATGTTTCTCTTCAAAGTTTACTGTTCTGACTTGTGTGCTTGCTTATTCTGCAATCCTTTGTAATTCATCTAGTATCACAAATCTTTTTTTTCAACACCTGGTCCTCTCGGTTTCTCTTTTCCATCCTTCCACCATCCCATCCTTTCATATCTACCGTCTATTTACTTTCCCTGATACCTTTTTTACCTTCTCAAGGATTTAAGGTTTTCTTTGAACATGGATATCCATAGTTGGAAAAACCCTTCAATCTTACATCCTTTTTTTTGCACCACTTTCCTCTTATTTTGTTTTAATTTGTATTGTTGTTGTTGTATGTATTTTTTTGTTATTCTCTGTGTAAACTTGTATGTGTGTGTAAAAATAAATTGAATTGAATTGAAAAATATAAATTTTTTGCACCTTGATCTTTAAATACAATCAGACTATTGTAGTATCCTTGGAAAATAAGAAGATCGAGAGTGACATTTGAAGATTATTTTCTGAATGTCTCTTGAATCTAACTCCAAGGGTACAACCACACTGAAAACGGAGCGGAGCGGAGCGTGGCGTGGCGTTGAGGAGCGAACAATATCATGTTAAGTAATGAGCTAAAACACACTGGAAGCGTCTACTAGCAGAGCGAAGCGGAGCGGAGCGTGGCGTCAAACTTTGGAACAAGCTGGTTTGTTTTTGGAGCGCCTACGAGCGGAGCGTCAAAGTGCGAGTGCCCTACTGTGTGCCCTACTAACTAGTGGTCTACACTTGTACATAATAATGCAAGTATTAATATAGTATTAAGTATATAATAATGCAAATATTCGACTACAGTTTCCACCATCTACTACACTAGTATATTTAATGTTTGCCAAATTCCCCTGTAATGTGTATTATTTGATTATTCAAAAGATAAAATTCATTTATTGCACTTCGAAATCAGAAGTAAGGCTTTTCTAATTCATTCCATTCATATTTCTAAGAAATTTTAAAAATTCATAAATCCTCTCACCATCTAGTAAATATTGTGGGGGAAATTTGGTTTATATTTTATTTCATAGTTTATTTTATAGGTTAAAAGTTTATTTCTGATGGAAAAAGGTTACCTTAGTGTTATTACAAGTCCTTTTTCAGCAGATATTGGATTCCTCCAATTAGTGACTTGATTTTCCAAATCAGGCTCCACTCTTGTCAAAATATAATCAAAGGTTGAAATTGACAATCGCATGTACTCAAAAAATCGGGACGCATGCTTTCTAAACACATTAAACAGATGGTGATATTCACCAAATAGTCGACGATCTAAGTTAATTCTATTAACCCACTCTGTCCTAGCAGGCTTAGCTAAAATCCAATACTCAGTAATTGTTCTTACAAAGTAATGTTCATGCAAAATTTCAGTCAACGCCATTTTCTAGGCCCTTGATGCTTGACGCTCAGACGCTTCCTGTGTGTATCACGAACGCTCTGACCACGCCACGCCACGCTCCGCTCTGGAACGTCACGCCACGCTCCGCTCCGCTCCGCTTACAGTGTGGTTGTACCTTAAAATGTTGCCATTGAATCATAGATGAGATAATTCTTCGTCAGTGGAGTGCATTATGTAGTCTATAGAGATGTCATAATTATCAAAGGTCATTGGACATCTATGATGATAATCCACAGTCTGTAAATAGACTATAATATAATAATATTATATTATTTATTTATTTATTTATTTATTCTTACAAAAATCGACTGACAAAATTTGTCAGTATCTAAGATATTAGCCAAGTGCTTTTTCATAGTCAGTTATTCATTTTATTCACATATTCTGCATCATACTCTTCCAACAAGCGTGTGGTTTTTCAGAACTAGTCCCAATCTCAGCAAAGATCTTGGATCAAATAATCTTTATCACATAATTATAATGATTTGAAATTAGCGCTATCATTTTTTCGAGAAACGATAATCCAGGATTCATCATGTTTGTACATCCATCTCTTTCTATCTCACAGTGTGATCTGACCGTAACATGATGCTTATGATTCGTTTTATGACAAGAGATAACGTTTCACGCTGTGCCTTTTGCAACGGCTGGGATAATCGTTGGTGAGTGGTCGGGGCTCCCATGCATGGGTGATCGTGTCCCCGCGTACAAGGGTGAAATGATGTTATAAAGTTTTATATGCCCCAGGTTTTATAGACTGAGAGTATTATAGTGATGGCCATAGAAAAGTGACCCACAGTGATTATATTGTGGGGAGCGTAAGGAGCTTGAGGAACTCCTATTGGAAAGGCTGAGTCACGCTGTCAATATGGCTGCAGGCGAGAGTGTACTTGATATCCAAGCTACGGATGTCTTTGATAATATCCCTATGACAATACATATTTTCCAATGGAGAAGAAATAAACTCAAATACAACTATATTTCCAAGTCAAATCAAAGAATTGTTTACATATTCCAACTCCATAGAAAGGATGACCTATCACCAGTAAAAGTAATTCGAATTCAGAGAGAGTAGTTTGGAAAATTAAATTTGAATCAGTAAATATTGAATTAGATTCAATCTCTTATTTACAATGTTTGGAATCAGTAATTTTTGCTGAATAATAAAAATGCAGGTCTCCACCCTCCACCCAACGAAGTACTCAACTCAGAAATTGAAATTCAACCATTGTAGTGGGGTGGAGAATGGTGAAAACTTGAGGGGATAATACAAGAAATGGGAAGTTCAGTAGGATGAGAAATCGCTGTCGAAACTTCAAGATGGAAATCAACTTGAATGTGGATCTATCAATTTTGATAGATTTAAAATTGATATAAAATCTTTCAAACATACTCTTCCATAGAGAGTTAGCGAATAAGACATGTGATAGCAGTTTCCAACATTTCTTGAATTGTTGATAATATGAGAGAACATCAAACAAGGATAATACAGAATAGTTTATTATTGGAAAACATGTAAGCAGAATAATGGGAAATCATTTAGGAACTGAATAAATACATTCAAGCTCTCTCCTTTGAAAAAGTTGAACTCGCGCTATGAAGAGAAGTCTGCTTTTCCTCTCAAGTTGACTTACCCATTTAATTTGCAACTTATATCAAGTGGGTGTTTGTAATTTGTGTCTTCATTAGGGGTTAAGCTGGTATGAATTTCTTCCGTGGTAGCTGGAAGGGTTCAGACGTACCATTAGAGCATGAAAAATCGAATATTGCTAATCGATTTTTAGTCATAACCTATAGTCAAACAAGTCATATTAGATCCCAAGGACCACATCAATGGGTTCAAATTATACGTTACACATTTCTCTCCATCTCTTAATTCGTTCATTATCGAGATCATGTTCCATTGACACGACACCACCAATAATATTACATTAACTATCTGTATTTTAGAACCAATTTCGGTTTATTAGATGATTGTAAGAATAATGAAGCTGATTTCAAATACACTATGAATCTCAGAAAGACTGTGAACGCTTTGTAATACACCCTAACCCTCAAGTCTTGAAATATATTAATTTTATACATCTGTTTACATGATTGGTCATTGGACATCTATGATGATAATCCACAGTCTGTAAATCATGCAGCTTGCTATCTCTATCTTTACAGTTCTGCTCACTGAACAAAGTTAGTTATTTTAAGTTACAAATAAAATGCAACGTTTGTCTTTTATGATTTTAAGAAGAGAGTGAAACTTAATTTTATAAAAAAATTGTATATACTTGTAATGCGAAGCTCTCCATGGACAGACAAGTTTACATTTGAGATTCACAACTAGATTTGGAACAATATGATCAAACATGCAGACTTCAACCGGTTACTAAGATGATTTCAGCAATATGGTGTTCATAGCACAACACTATACTGAAGTATAGCATACCTGCGGTGTAATATGTAACCGAGCTCACAACAGTCAGTCACTCTGAGTGACGGCTACATGTTCGCATAATATACGAGCCGACAAGCAAATTGCACCTCACAAGTATCTTGTGTCTATATCTCTATAATGCTCGATAATAAGCATAAATCATTATAATTTCACATAACATGAACAAACAAGCTATCCTAACTGGGACCGCTGTTTCATTGGAGCGTCGACTAAAATACGCAATGAGATTACTGACCAGGTCTACTTAGATATTCATCACATAAACATAGCATCACAACTTGAAACCAACTGAGGTCAAGAAAATCAAATAGAAATTGTTTCTTATTGTACTTCTCAGTTTGTCTCCTAAGCTGAAAAAATACATAATTTTGTAACATAGGCCTACATCTTCTACAGCAACGTCCATTCGGTCTCAAAATTTAGAACATTTTTCTCTTTTCAACCATATTGCTCTCTTTATTTGTCGGAGCTCGGAACTCATTGTGGAATGAGATTTTGTTGCATGTTGGTAGAATAAGAATTGAAGAAAGCTAGTTTCAATAGTACGGATTAAGAGAACTCATGGTAAATTGGCTCTAGACTAGATGTGATGAATATTGAAAGTTGAGACACGTTTATTTCATATATATATATATATGCATATGCATACATAGGCCAAAATTATAAAAAAAAAACATAATTTTAAACTTAATATTTCAAATACTAATAGAATTTAGAACGTTCTGGAGCCACTGACACGCATCTTCTCCAGCATCATGGAGGGCCGACAGCCCTCCATGATAGGAGTATTGTGGACACTCAGATATAAGGTGGTTCATTGATTGGATTTGTCCACATTGGCACAGAGGATCAGATGTGTATCCCCATGCTGTCATCAGCTCAGCACACCTTCCCACCTGCGTCCTGAACCGGTTAAGGCCACACCACTCTCTACGTCTCAGCTGGGTGCCAGGAACAATGTCATTTGGGTCATCCACAAGGCCTTTGTTCCTGACCTCTCCCTGCAACCATCTCAGTCTCCATAACTCCCTTGCACTTCTAATTTCCTCTTGCTCGTCAAGTCTCAAGTATCTTCTTGACTTGAGGCGCCTTGGTGGAGGGTTATTTCATTAATATCAAACTCTAATCCAATGCAAAATTATAATACCGTAGGAAATGGAATCTTAATAGTACTCACTATCTTTTGTACCAGTCAATCTTATTAAATTCTGAGCAGTAACTGAGCTGTGCCAGTCGCTTATTCACGAATCATCTACTGTATATGATTCTGCATTATTGATTTAATAGATGAATGTGAAAGTTCTGACAATGAAGAAATACGGGACCGCAAAACAGAGGGTGTTCCAATGCCTTCAACATTATAAAGATTCTCTTCCAACCATATAAAATGAACCTAAAAAATTGCCAACCTACCATACTTTTCTAATTAAAAATAGTATATTCATATATACAGGACCAGTGGCACTATAAAATAAAACCTACCAACAATGAAGTTGTCAAAGATAATAATTTAAATCCTACTTATATCATGAATAAGATCATAACTTGTATTTCAATTGTGCATATCAAACTACCGCAAATAAATAGCTTTTAAGATAAGAGAGAAGTTCATTAGGCTGGTTGCTTCCTTGAGGAAGTTTAGAACATAAAGTCGACGACGAGAGTTATATGTGCGTTGTCTCTCTCGGTACGCGACCAGTGGACAAGTAATGGGATAGACATTGTCTAAACTGGCCAAAGACATAAATAGAAGATGCTGTGTGCACTGAATTAGTGAGTTTTGTCTTGATAAATAGCTCTGCTCTATAAATTATTCGGATTGGATGATAAAGTAACAAGATTCAGTGAGGTTGTATAAGTAGACTTGTGAACTAACAGGACAGGAGAGCTGAACTTCAAGGTAACAATATAGTGTTAAACTGTTGGATAAGTTTGATCTTAAATAAACCAATTCAATGTTTTCCTCTTTTTTTGTCAATTGTACGACAATTCCCATTAATAGAAACAATATTGAAACTTGTAGTACTCTTTTATTAAAACATTTTAAAAACTTTAATAGCTATTTATGTATTAAGAGCGTAATGCGCGACTTTATCACTTGCGCAAAACAGTTATCATGCGACGCGAAGAGGAGTGTGATAATTTTGCAAGAGCGATAAAGAAGGTTTATGCGCGAATTACATTTAAAAATTTTTCTACAACCTCACAAACCTGTTAAATTACTTATAACTGGCAGAGTTAATAATAATTCGTCTTCACTGATACCTATCATGGATGCAGAACCGGTACCGACTTTTTAGGTTAAGATCTGACCTACTTTTGGCGAGCTGCTTATCATCAGCTGATTAGCAAGCGTAAAAAAACTCTTCTGCGCATGCGCGAATGGTTAGCGAGCGTAAATTTACTGCGCATGCGCAAATGGTTAGCGAGCGAAAAAGTAGATTATCCTCAGAAATAAGTTGTTTTATGAGGAGGATTCAGTATGTAAATTCTTGTTTTACGCGCAGTTGTAGAAAAAACATTTCAAGGACTAGTTTTGACCATTGGCCATTTTCAAGTTAAACTGCGCTACTAATTGATTGCAAAACTTTGTCAATAAACTGTTTGTTGATATTCATAAGTGTTTATATTTTAACTTGGAACTGGCCAATGGTCGAAACTAGTCGTTAAAATGTTTTCAAGTTTTTAAAATGTTTTAATAATAGGGTACTACAAGTTTTTATATTGTTTTTATCAATGTGAATGAAGTAGCCCATATAAGTGGAGTGACAATACCCATGTTTTACTTCTATTGCTAAAGGATTCACAAACGTTTTAACGATTCAATACAGCATTCAGAAACTGTGAATCTTATGCTAATATAATTTCACACATGATGGACGCATTTTTTGCATTTTCTTCAGATCTCTACTTCAGTGAAAATGAAATTATACATTTTCAGCCGTTATCTGTTTCTATTGATGATACTCATCCTCATCATGTTGTCGTAACGTGTATTATGGAGTTGTACATCCATAATGCTCTGAATTGGAACCGTATTATAGATTGTATGTCTTTCTTTTTCTATTTCATTTCATCCACTGACCTCCTACAGAAGGTGTATATGGATTTGTCAAATTTATACTACAAGAAAATGTGTGCTATCCTCTCCAACCTCCGACTTGAGGCTTGTAATATCCATTGAACTCCTCTACTGAATATGTGAATATGCATCAATAGACAACAGCTCCCTTCTCAATTGAATTCCAAACTTCTTTCCTGATAGTATTATTTCAAGTGGGATGACCATAGGTTGTACATACGAAAACCTGAGCTCCGTACACCTCTTTCATACATGCTACTCCGGTGCGCATTCTTTCTCAAGTTACTTCAGTACATGGTCGAGTATCTATGAAATGCTTCACCTGTGTTCAATCGTTGTATATGTTCTTTTATGAAGCAGATTGTTTCAAAAATATATATGCTTGCATGCTTGAGAGTGAGAAAATTTCAAGCTCTCTGAAGTAGAGCCGACAACTTGTTCGAATTGATTCCCCAATCATCACATTCAAGGCACACTTCTGTAATCTGAACACCTTCACCACACCACTAGAATTTTCCCAAAAAATAATTCCATGGGAATGGGGTGAGTGGAACAGAGAGGAATAAACACTTCTAAGAGCAGTCGAATCCAGGGTAGCTTTATTATTTTTTACTAATAATATAATACACAATTATATGTTCAATAATTTCGCGAATCATCAAACTCATTTAAGTGCGGTTCTGGATTGAGAGAGAAATATCTGGAGGTTCTCCTCTCTTCCCATCTCAGAAGGAATGATCTCTTCCAAATAATGGGGAACCATGATTCAAGTGCAACAGTCACGCTCCTTTTAGAATACTACTGCAATCGCTAGTGTGTAATCAGAAGTAGTAATTATTTCAGATTCGTGCAAATTTTCCAAACAAAAAATCATACGCATTTCATCAGCTATTGACCCAGTAATTAATCCTAGTGGATTTCATAAAGTAATTGAAGGACTTTCCCGCTCCTTCTCAATACTATGGAATTGAGTAATCAAGTGAATTGTGGAGTTAGATTGAGTTGTTGGATCCTGAAGTCCCAACTCAAGTTATTAAAATTAATTATCATCAGGTATAATCAGAAACCAGTCTTAAATTTCATTCAAGCATTCCTGAGCAGCATGTTGAGATATTTCCATGAAGCTTACTTGCATATTAATTATTGAAATTCACAAAAAAGGGGAGTAGAAAACATTCATCATTTTTATTAGAAAATGTTATAAGGCATGTGAACTAATGACGTTTCCAAAACTCTGAATTATACATCGATGCTGATGAGAAGATTTCCTTCGATTTATTAACTTTGAAATATTATTTCAAGAAAAAATATCTACGTGCCGTAGTGTATTTTTAAATTCTTACATACGAACTGGGTCGTACCTAATTTCTAAGCAAATCTGTCAGAAACATGCTAGAAATAAAAACCAGTTTAGAGCAAAAAATAGTAGGTAAATCCTGGATTATATGGCCGTCAATTACGTGTCTATTACCAAAACTCTAGCCCAGATTTCACAAATTGTAGATTTCTTGTTGGTTTAGAGATAGTAGTCGAAGGCCCACCGTGGATATTCGTTTTGAAACAGCTTTATCTGTATCACGTTTTTTGGATTCCTCAACATCTGGCCAACCATTCGCACACTCAGAAGAAAACATCACGTTTTCTGGCTATTGAGAGATCCCAATATATGTTAATTGAAAGGTTCTGATCATTATCCATTCGGCGAATATTCTCAACTCTATTTTAAACTTTAAAGAGAGAATAGGAGGATAGACAACACTGTCTCATGTTCCTTGGAATTAAGTAGTATTCTCATTTCAATTGATAAAGTGGTCTGGAAACAAATTTGAAAATTAAAGTTATATAATATTGCGTCAATAGAGTTGATATAACTTATTCATTATAGACTTCATTGAACGAAGTATCATAATCTATGGTGGAAATGAATAATGCAGGCTAAGTATAGAAGATAAATTTTTGGAAGTTGTTCTAGAACTAGAAGCAAGAGTAGTATTGGAAGTAAAAGAGAAATAAACGTGATAAAAGATTCTCAACCAGATGATCAAACGTAATAAAATTCTGAGCCCAATATAAAATTGATTCTGTCTGATGCAACCCAGCAATGTGCGTTGCTTGAGTGGATGCTTGAACTGCAAACAACTGGGTCTTCATGAATAAATAAATAAAAATAGATGTAGAAGTACAAGTAGAAATAGGAATAGGAATATAAGTAGAAGTGAAAGTGGGAGTTGAAGTGGAATTAAAACTAGAAGAGCAAGTAGCCCAGCGAAAATATTCTCAATAGTACAAGAAATATTTCGACAATTCTTGTAGGTTATACAACATTATAATTTTTAGGTTGAATTCTTATAGAATTTGAATATTCTACGGAGAACCATGAATTCAAGATTATGCTTCAATTTGATAGCATTAATATTAGATTTTGAATTACTCTCATGTTAATTCCTTTTCAAGAACTGAAATTCAAGTGAGATTTTTCGAAATTACTTCACTGTGGTAGCAACAACCACACTGTAAAGAGAGAGTCCCATTCATCACGTCAGGCACTAACAATCACGTTAATTTTTTTCAAAATAGCTTCATAAATAAGATGCTCCGTTAATCTCATTCAAATGGTATAACTGCCAGTCATACATTATTCAGCAGCAATGAAACCATCTGTCCTAATCTCCTTCAAGCAAGAGTTTTGGCGTGTTCCATCCACGTTTATCATTTTTGCAAGTCGTTTTATTATTTATTTCCAAGTAGAAGTCTGCGGCTGCCGGCAATAATTTCTAATCAGTGCTGACCATGTTGAGATATTTCCATGAAGCTTACTTGCATATTAATTATTGAGATTCACAAAAAAGGGGAGTAGAAAACATTCATCATTTTTATTAGAAAATGTTATAAGGCATGTAAACTAATGACGTTTTCAAAACTCTGAATTATACATCGATGCTGATGGGAAGATTTCCTTCGATTTATTAACTTTGAAATATTATTTCAAGAAAAAATATCTACGTGCCGTAGTGTATTTTTAAATTCTTACATACGAACTGGGTCGTACCTAATTTCTAAGCAAATCTGTCAGAGACATGCTAGAAATAAAAACCAGTTTAGAGCAAAAAATAGTAGGTAAATCCTGGATTATATGGCCGTCAATTACGTGTCTATTACCAATACTCTAGCCCAGATTTCACAAATTGTAGATTTCTTGTTGGTTTAGAGATAGTAGTCGAAGGCCCACCGTGGATATTCGTTTTGAAACAGCTTTATCTGTATCACGTTTTTTGGATTCCTCAACATCTGGCCAACCATTCGCACACTCAGAAGAAAACATCACGATTTCTGGCTATTGAGAGATCCCAATATATGTTAATTGAAAGGTTCTGATCATTATCTATTCGACGAATATTCTCAACTCTATTTTAAACTTTAAAGAGAGAATAGGAGGATAGACAACACTGTCCCATGTTCCTTGGAATTAAGTAGTATTCTCTTTTCAATATTGATAAAGTAGTCTGGAAACAAATTTGAAAATTAAAGTTATATAATATTACTTCAATAGAGTTGATTGTGATATAACTTATTCATTATAGACTTCATTGAACGTAGTATCATAATTTATGGTGGAAATGAATAATGCAGGCTACGTATAGAAGATAAATTATTGGAAGTTGTTCTAGAACTAGAAGCAAGAGTAGTATTGGAAGTAAAAGAGAAATAAACGTGATAAAAGATTCTCAACCAGATGATCAAACGTAATAAGAATTATTCTGAGCCCAAAATAAAATTGATTCTGCCTGATGCAACCCAGCAGTGTGCGTTGCTTGAGTGGATGCTTGAACTGCAAATAACTGGGTCTTCATGAATAAATAAATAAAAATAGATGAAGAAGTACAAGTAGAAATAGAAGTAGGAGTAGGAATAAAAGTAGAAGTGGAAGTGGGAGTTGAAGTGGAATTAAAACTAGAAGAGCAAGTAGCCCAGCGAAAATATTCTCAATGGTAAAAGATTTTATTTTGACAATTCTTGTAGGTTATACAACATTATAGTTTTTAGGTTGAATTCTTATAGAATTTGAATATTCTACGGAGAATCATGAATTCAAGATTATGCTTCAATTTGATAGCATTAATATTAGATTTTGAATTACTCTCATGTTAATTCCTTTTCAAGAACTGAAATTCAAGTTAGATTTTGACTGTAAAGAGAAATTTTTTCACTGTAAAGAGAGAGTCCCATTCATCACGTCAGGCACTAACAATCACGTTATTTTTTTCAAAATAGCTTCATAAATAAGATGCTCCGTTAATCTCATTCAAATGGTATAACTGCCAGTCATACATTATTCAGCAGCAATGAAACCATCTGCCCTAATCTCCTTCAAGCAAGAGTTTTGGCGTGTTCCATCCACGTTTATCATTTTTGCAAGTCGTTTTATTATTTATTTCCAAGTAGAAGTCTGCGGCTGCCGGCAATAATTTCTAATCAGTGCTGACCCTATGTTTATGTGTTGGCTTATTATACATTATTCATAATCGTGTTTGTATATTCAGACACATTTATTGGACATTACGTAATTTTGGCCGTTTTAAATTGATTCTCACACCTTGTGATCTCTATGAGATTGTCACGCAAGAAAAAATTATTCTGTGTATTTTTTTATGAAATTTTCCTTTGAAATTCTCAGGAGGCATATTTTATTCAATCTTACTGCCCAATGACTGACAGTGACTGTATCAAATATCAAATATTCAATAAAATTTTACTTAGTAGGACTAGTAATTTATCAAGCCTTTTAAAAGGTATTGATAATGGAATGAATAAAGGAACCTAGAATATATTATTCTAGGTACATTGGGTTGAATCAACATCATCAACAATTTTGAACCAGATGATCAAACCTAATGAGAATTTATTATTCTGAACCCAAAGTAAAATTGATTTTGCCTGATGCAACCCAGTTTGCATCAGTGGGCATTAGTGTGCGTTGCTTGAGTGGATGCTTGAACTGCAAACAACTGGGTCTTTGTCCTCGAGTCACTTGTGATTCGATCACAAAATAAAACTTTATTCTTAGAATGGAACTGCGACTGAATAATCGATTTCCAAATCAAGAAGGTGCATTACTCTTTCAGTTGGCACTGGCTTCCAAATGCATCGCTGTTGACTGCATCAATACAGCCGTAGGTAGGTACGTCACGTCCCTATCTTGCAGTTTGCACTCTTCTTCAGACTAATCCCCAATTCCAATGGAGACGAAAGCACCAGAGTGCAGTGCACCTTTTCACACATCTAAATAATGATCGATTTGCATACTTTACCTATAAAACATCCAAATCGTGTTAACATTGAAACAGCTAGTTACTTGTTTTACTCTATGTATACTATATGAAGCCCTAATGATATAAAGGTCCAATTCCTATAGCCGCACGGCTACGGTTGAGTCATCGCTTAAGAATTTGACCATTGTAGAGTAACTTCAATTTCCACTTAAATAACTGTGTCCAACAGTAAATATATCATTGTATCCTACCACTTGAATTAATGTTCTTTAAGCAATATGATTTTGCAGTTTCCTCTTGTCATATATCCTATGAAATGAATTATACATTGATCTTGTAGAGGGGATAATATTTAGAACTTGCAATTCAATCAAATTCAGTATACATTGGTGACAGTTTAATCCTTGATTTAGAATTTATCTATAACTCTTGATTGAGAATAGATGTTCAAAATCATTTGAATATTTGTAAAACTGATTTGAACGCCATCATCAAACGAATAGTTTTTTCAGGTTATAAGAGTTTCCATTCAAACTTCATTCAATATTTTGTCTAAATAGACAATAATTGATACTGTAATTTCAGTATATCATTTTTAGTTATGTGGTTATAATATATTTTTTCATTTGTTCCAATATATTTCTATCTATCTATTTTGCTTGAGCTAATTGGAGTTATTTGCCTGTTTCCGGGATTATTCAATTCTTCTACATCTATAAAATTTTCCTTTCATTACTGAAATAATGGAAGATTACAAGCAGTACTTGTCAATTAAGACTTATGAATAGTTTTTAAATATACATTACTGAATATCACAACTCTATGAAGTCTCTCAACTCACGAATGTACCATAAAATTGATAGACTACTCCTAACAAGATCGTGAGTGCATCCATATTTGGCTTGATCGTAGGGGATTTGGAAGGAATAAGTAAATATTTTAGCATTGGAATCGGGAATTTCAACGCTCGGCCTTATCTGATTCTATGGTGAATGTGATGGGATATGACGTTATTATCAATTATACGTATTTGAACATGTACCACTAAAGTATCTCTAAATAACGCAATTTCTCATTCATATTTATTGAACGATAGCTTTTTATTACAGTTTATTACCAGGTACAGAGACTTATAAATATCCTAACTATTGAAAATTGCACACTCGAAGGTGTAGATTACAGCTCAAATAAGGTTAATTTGGAAAATAGGCCTCTAATCTGTCAAACCAAATAGCAGTGCATTGATGGTTCATAATAAAGGAAGCCTACTAGAAAAATTATACCATGTCATGCATGACCACAGTTTACAAATTTCAAGTGAGAGTGTTACAACTTTGAAGTTCTATACAGCATATTATGAGTAATAAATATGGGCCATTACGGTTAAAAGATAAATGGCAAATTCCAATTTGAAAATCACCCAGAAAACATTTAATTTGTGCATGGAGGATACATGAGAGTTACACTCAGTTACCTATCGATCCCATTCTCCAACTACAACTTGACTGGTAGAGCTCAGGTAGAAGAGGAGCTATCGTAACGGGATTCATCAGATTGAAAACATTGCTCATAATTATATTATTTTCTAAAGAAAACTTCGTTTTGGAACAACATATTCATTTAATCGTTTGTGCTCCTACAGGAGGATTGATGAATTCTATAAAAATCTAAGAGAAATTATTAATTATGCTCCATTACATTATAGTTGTTCTGTCGATAACTATTGTGATTGACCACACAAGTCTATTAAGAAATCTCCTCTCCAGCATTAAAAACTCCGTGGTAGATGATTACTAATTTAAGCGCCAATACATGACCATTTAGAGCAAGCTGGGGGTTTAATGATTGATATCGATGACAAGCTAGTACTAGAGTGGTAATAAATCGAGTAAAGAAGTTGGGCTCGGCATTAGTTATGTTGTCGAGCAGCCCAATCTGGCGAATAAAAGCCAGAAGCTCTCCTCGGGAGGCCTTGTTCGACATAACAACAGCTGATGCGCATTCTTTTCTGAAGGCTAATTATAAGGAGTTGGTGAAAAAAGTTAAAGACAAAATGATCGCTGCTGAAAGCCACAGTGCTCCAAATACAAACACACACACTCACACAACTCGTGCAGTTCTGCCCTATACTTAGACACGGACCCTAATTTGGAAGATTGCTGATAAATTGAAATAAATTCGTAAAGCGAGCATAATCGAGACCGCCCGCTATTGACAGAACTATAATTCGGCGCCAGGCAAACGGACAAGAAGGCAAGCGGGAGGGTCACTCGACCGAATCAACGCTCGCGATTTGCGTAATCGATTATCGACAAATTTCACGTTTCAACGCCGCAGCCTACCTATGCGCTTGCGCACTAGTTGGGAATTTGGTCTTCTAGAGTCATAAAAAATATAAGCAACTTCTAATCGTACCTCATGAGCCCAGTGGTACTTCACGGGCTACAATCATTGCCAGAAGGATGAGAGATCTATCATTTGTGCCATCTTCAATGTATCCTGCAATTATCAAGTAGTCAGAGCTTTCCTATGGCCACTACCATATGCTGTCATAATTACACCTTTCTCGCTAAAGATTATTGGAGAATCATGGATTAGAAATGATCATTCATTGTGCTTTTCCATAGCTTTCCAAGTTTCTATGTTGTTGTTGTCCAATCGAAATATTGTTATTCCTCACCTCTTCATGAAATAATAGGGTAAGAAGAACAAACATTATTTTGGATCAATTCATCCTCAACTAACCCTGAAATTTAGGCGGAAAACTCTCGACTGAAGCTTATTCTGCAGGTTTGTAGGTTTTCTATTCATTCGATTCAACAATTACATATTCTTTTCTAAGATAATTTGAAGGATTAACACAATCATGCTTGACAAAGTGGAATGGAAAAATTCCACTGTATATGATAGCATAGCCATTAAAATAGCATTATCAACTAATTCATCAATCTCTGTCCAATAATGATGATATTACTGAGTATTACTAGGTTCTAAGAGAAATAATAATGAAGTAATATACGGATAGTATCACGATTTTCTTCAATAGACAAATTCTTTGACTCTATAAAGAGTCAAAGATTGTAAGCCAATGTATATAATGCACATTTGTTTGATCGGAGAGAGAATTGTAAAACTTTATAGGATAAGTATGAAATTTATTCGAAGTCATTATGAATGCAGTGCTATAAAACGTATCCATCAAACAGCATAATGTATCGCGAACGAATTATCCCTTATAAGTCGAAGTCTGTCAACTGACATCTACATACATTCCACATCACACTCGCGTTATGTCCTCCATTCGTGAATGGAAAAAAATTAAAAGCACCAGAGACAATGCATCAGAAGTTGTCTCGGATTTTGCTTCCAGTGAATAATAGGCAAGGTGAGGTTATGAATCACTGGTGATTTCGTGTGATCACCAGTTTAGTTCATTGAGAAAGAGTGAGAAATGGTGGGATTATAGCTGCTGCCTACACCCTTGGGACACCGGCAGAAACGGCCAGCATAAATACAGATACAGTCAGTTATGTTTGTATTTGTAGGTGAGTTGGAGTACACAAGCACACACGCGCCTCATGACAATACACGCTTTTAGGTGTAAAATAGTTCTATTGCTTCTATTGCATTGGTTCAAGGCGCCAGGCCTTAGTAGTAAGATAAGTCGTCATATCTCATGTCATATCCGGCAGTATGTGCCTTGTACCGACTCAAATCTATAAACGCATAAAAGCTGTATGCTCACGAATAAATGCTGCGATAAAAAACAATCACCACACCTACGCAACAGAGGTGGTGTTGGCATAACAATAAAGCACGGCTTAATTCTTCACCAGGTGTTTGCGTTTGTATGTATGAGGGCGCTGTCTAACCGATTATTGTCAAACAATGGAAGAACTGGACTTCCAAATAAACACTTGACTAAATTATCGGCCAAGTTGTCTACTCATGCAAGGACACTACACGCTTGATTGATAACACTGTACACTGTACAGTGTACACTCAATTCCGAATTGTATCTCAATTAAAAGCTGTGATATCATAGAGAGAGATTATCTCACGCCTTGTCTTGGTGGTTCAGAATGAATAACAATGCTTATTTCGAGAAACTCACTGAACTGAACTCTTAAATGGCCTATTTCTGATTCTGAAACTCCTGTAGCTTCTGTCATTGCTCCATCATTGGAGTTGAATGAGGAACACTTTGAAGCATCAATCTGCAAATCAAACCAAACTAGTGTCCATTATTGTTCCATAGCAGTAAAAACTCGATACGGTATTGAAGTAAAGCCTTGATTATTTGAACTGAGGTGTAGAAACTCGAATGACTCGACAGGAACCAACAGACCAGGGAGTCTTTGATTTACAAAGTGGGCCTACTGTTGTGCACTTCATAATAACTTTTTGAAGGTTTCATTAACTTCTAATAAAACTGGGAATTGGATTCGAGTTGACATTTACATAAAAAAGTAACCCAATTGAATTAATTATTGAAATATATATGGTAATCTTGTCAGATAATTATTTTCAGAGACCTGTGACCTGAGGCCATAATATTGGGTTAGTTCACAAGCGAATTTGGCCAATAAAACGGTAAAAAGCACAATTCTACCACCATACCCACAATTTGAGACAGCAACTTCGATAGTGACAAAATGCAGAAAACTGAGTCCAAAACAAGGAATTAAGGGTAGGACGAAACTAAATCCTTAGTACACTCAGTTCTAGACACCGTTACTTCTTAACAAGGTAATTTGATCTTCCGCCTTTTTTCATCAGCTTTCTTCTCTGCGAATCGACTCAACATTTTTTTTTATGTGTATTGAAAGCTACTGATAAAACTTGGAGTTTTATGTCAATAGACTCACCGTGTCTCCAGACCACCATCCTATCCCGGGTTAACATGGGTTTCGAAGTGCATTGATGTCTCGAGTGGCCTTTTAAAGACACAGAGAACAGGTGAGAGCTTGTAGGGAAATCGTCATTGATTGTAAACAAGAGACGAAATCGTATGGGTTCACACCCATAATAGACTATTGAAAGTTTGTTGGTGGCGCGGAATATTCGACAACAGTAGATTTGTGGTGGAGTTGATTCGGAAGTTTATGAATGTTTCTACGAAGGTGGGATATAAAAGAGAGTAGATTAGTGTCCAGTTTATTTAGCGTCCAGTTTATTTGGCATACTTCCTTCGTTCCCACAACATGGCGGGTATCATAGCATGGTTTTCGCGGCGTGAATCGCAGATTTGTTGTCCCCCGCTCCTGAATAATGTTGTGAAGATACAGCGACATTTTTTACGAGTCTTCAAACAGTGCCGCAACAATCGAATACGACTGCATTCTTGCATCGGTGAAAAAGTAGGAAATGGAAACATGCATCAGAGATAAAGCCATGCTGAAAGGTCCGTCCTCGCCCAAATTCATGTCCGGTACCCTGTCCTAGCTTTGTCAACCAGTTAGATCTCTATTCAATGTAGAAAGACCTGTTTTTTCAAGAGTTAGAACCATCAATCATAATAAAACAGAAGTCTCAACAAACAAGGCGCATAACGCATAACTCACAAGCGGTTTCCAGTTTCATCAGCCGTTTCTATTTCCCTAAGTTTTTACATCCATTCTGCACAAAGCTGAATAGAATTATTACATTCATCACTAATATTTTTCAACAAGTCTTCTATGCACATACCTATGCACATCTCGTGTTTCATTTTTTTAAATTATGAACAATTCTGAAACCGGTTCTGCATTATGGAGTCAATAAATAATGCTAGATAAACAACAAATATTAATTGAACACATGCTGTGCTACATTCCAACCACTTTGAAGATAATCAACTTAATAGAGAATCTCTTTTATTGAAAATCTCTCTTCTAAGAAGATACATTTCACCAACTATGACCCACTCTTCAAGTATGTGTGAAACCGAAGTATACCGTATTCTATTAGTTTGGAAACTTTGAGAATGAACAGAGGGGAAAACAGAAAATTATACATTCAATTTCATATCCATATAATAACATAGCTTCATACAAGTATAACACTATGATGCAATTTCTGACTATCATTCTGTGAGGTGACATTGAATAAGCAAATTCATTGTTATATAGTAGAACGGAAGCTTGTTAAACCCGGACCCCGTTATATCGGAAGTCTGGGGTTACCGGGGTCTGGAAAATCCGGATCAATTTTCGGAGAAAAATTCATCTAGATTAAGACATGAAAACGTTCAACTAGGCTCAAAACATCTCTAACACAGTTTTTGTAAAGAATAAAATCGGATGGCAATTTTCTTAATATTTCAATACTGATAATTCGATAAATAAATATGAGATTGGTCATGCATGGAAGTGGAGAAATAAATAAAGAATACACCATAAAAAATTTGATACATATATTGTACAAGTAAATATCAAAGACCAAATAAATGTAGAAATATATAGAGCAACAAGCACAAATAATAAAAATAAGAGAAAATATATCAAAAATAAAATATCACAGATTGGCTCACTACTTTTTAGTTCTTTAGCACGAAACGTTACCATGTGCTTTAAAATCATTAATCGATGCATTTATCTTCATGCAGCTCAGGTATCGACTTGCTGCTGCTTGTCGATATAAAAATCTCACTGTATATAATAAAATATAATCAATTGATAAATCATAAATATATTAATATCTATAGATCTCAGTATATTTCTCAATAATATATATATATATATAATATATATATATATATATATATATATAATATATATATATATATCAGGGCTTAAGGTTCGGCCTCTGATGGAAATAGATAAATCAATTTATCCAGTGAACAAGAGCTACATTATATCTTTACAAATCGCTAAATAAAATCAATGATTGAGTGAGCATATGTACATTTATTATATTAAATTTAAATACCCCTTTAATCTGTGCATCTCTAGACATATAAATTTGATACAACTCTTATCCAATAAAATATGTTTTTTGTACCTTTTTAAGACTTGCGCAGGTTTTATAATAATTTTCAATATTTTTCGACGAGCTAGCTTTTTATATTTGTTTCACTCGAAGCACTGAGGGCGCCCTATATTTCGATAATTTATCACTCACGTGCTGAATTTCACAAGATGTTGGCGACGATCCTAATTTCCTGGTCGTCCTGGATTTTTGGTGGCCGAAGTCGTCCTCTCCAAGGGAATAAATAAATATTCAAATGACTTTCGCTTTAATGCAGCATCACTAAGTCTTATAAAAAAAATTAATTAATGAATTCAAACTTTAAGTCTTTCAAAAGTACAATTTAACAAAGGGTCTTGTGCTCTACAAAATTTAGTGTCGTTCCATAGTGGCGTCTGGCAGGCAAGTGGGCAGGTTCTACCCTTATTTTCTACACTCCCATTTCCGACTTACAAATTTACATATATTCAAATAATTCACTACTACGCCATTAAAAGGATCAAATAGTCCGTGCCAATCTACTAAATTATTACCTATATCTTAGGTATAACATTTTATAATTTCTCGGACCATATCCGATACATAAACTGAGTAGTGATAATTTACAAATTCTTATCATTTATAAAAATATTTATATATACATTTGAATCGGCTCTCTATTGCCGCCCATCGATTACTGTAATTTGATTGGTTCATGCAAGTTCACTAATGTATCCATGCGCCTAGGAATATCCTACTTCCTTAATATTCTAATTTATTTTTATTTGGTGGTTTATGTATGTTCATTACAGATAATAAATATTTTTGGAATTTATAAGTTATTTCTCCCTCTACAACAATTAGCCATGTGCTTTCCAAAATCCTCTAGTTGAATACTATTTGTTTACAACAAATTTTTGCCAAGGTGTCTGGCTAGATTTCACATTACACGACTTGATCGATTATTAGGTCGCCGATCAGTAGGTATTTTAAGCCTAACCTCAAATTTTATAATATAATATAAACTTTATATAATATAATAAGTAGCAAATAAAATTCTTTCTAATTTTAGCCATGGTACCCGTTATTATCTAATCTTTCATTTGTTGTTATCGCATTTGGCGATAATAGAATAGCTGTTTTACTTCAGACCTATAAAATTCTTCCATTAGCGATTTTGCTTGCCTATCGAATTTTAATATGTTACATATTATGGAAGTACTGTGAGTTCTAGATGAAGAACAGATAGATTTTTTATGAAGTACGTTCATTGTTCTTCTTTGTTCACACTTATTTTCCAAACATACCCCAATTTACATTAGGGTTTACACAACCTAATCGGAATTTACGCTAATTCTGACCAGTTCCGAGAAAAACAAAACTAAACTTAAAAAAAACTAAACTGAAAAGAAAACTTAACCACGTTTTCTGTAGATTAAGAAAATTCTTAAAAGTTTTCGGTCATTGAATGATAAAGTTGCAGTTTAAATATTTCATTAATTCTGTCGAATGGGGAAAAGTAGTTTTCGGCTGTTTGGGAAAATATAGCGTTTCGGTCGTTTGAGATTCTATCGATTGGGACCCCACGATCGAGCCAAGGTAGATAGATGAACTTATCTATGTGCCCCGAAGTACAGCAGCTTTCGAGTGCCTACAGCTTCCGGCGAGACTATTTCAAGTATCTCTCATGATGTCCATAACATTCCATGCAGTCCGAAAAATATAATTATGAAGTTTTACTCAAGTTATGAATTTAAATTTTGACTTGGGCCTACATACCAATTCATGCTAGTAAAATGGTAACAGTCTGTGATTAGACAGACTGTAGAAATTGAGTGGTGTAGACACTAACTTGTCTTAGACTCGTTGTGATCAAAACCAGCGTTTTCTTAAATTGAGTATAAGAGCAGTTTGAAGGGAATTGAAAATTTTTTCAGTTATTTGTAGAATCCTTATAACGAATGGAACGGGTTTTCATATAATTGTCAGCTTCAGTATCCCATTTCCATTGAAATTAGCCGTTTATAGTTGAGAACTGAGATAATTATAATAGTTCAAAGTAAACCACATTATACTCTTATTTATAATATGAATCTGTCTAAAACAGCTCTGTCACAATGCTGGTACAACATTTGAATAGAGAGAACGTGGAGTGAATAGGAGAACATGAACAGCAATTTGCTGGCCCAACAGTATGTAGAATTGAAGGCATTCATGTAACGAAACTGCCAAATAAAACCGGTAAAAAAACATTGCTCTGTCAAACTGGTATAATAAAATGTAATACAACTGCGACAGAATGGAATTTTATGTCCCCAAATGTGCTGGAAGTCACTGTGTCAATTTGCTAGAACTGGAATACATTTGCTCAATATTGTGGAATTATGGACAATTAACGTCATACACAGCAGCTGGGAGGTGTTGCGTTGCGTTATTTATTTTGGAAGAAGTGTTAAGCCTTGAAATCCTGAGCTCAATAACTTGATAGATAATTCTCCTTTCCATTGCAAGTCTTGTTTCTCAGTATCTATATTCTAATACAGATAATAATTGTTTGGAGGTGTGAATGAAATAAAATCCTTGATTGTTATTATTGGAATACATATTTTTTTCAGTAAGAGTAACCTCATCAGGCCACTTCTGAGTTACTGATCTCCTTTTCAGTTCCTACACACAATTTCTTGCTCAATCACAAATCAAAGAATCTACCGTTTATGAAAAATGAAATTCTGAGTTTGAGAATCTATATAATTATATAAAAGCGAAATGGCACTCACTCACTCGCAGAACTAAAACTCCACCGGACCAAAAACGTTCAAATTTGGTAGGTATGTTCAGTTGGACCTTTAGAGGCGCACTAAGAACGGATTTGGAAAAATTTCTAAAAATACGCCCAAAATCTGCGTTTTTCCAGCGTTTTTTTAGCGTTACCTCAGCTTTATCGAGAAAAAATGAACAGAAAATGTTCAAATTTAGTACAGAAGCTAGGGTGTATTCTGTTAAAAGGAATTTGCAATAACGTCAAAGATACGCCCAAAATTAGTGTTTTTTTGCTTTTTCTCAGATTTATCGAGAACAAATGAACAGAAATTGTTCAAATTTAGTACAGAAGCTGAGCTATGGTGTAATGATTTTGTCAGCTTTTCTGCGTTCTCTCAGTAAATGAAAAAATGCAGGCGAGCGAAGCGAGCCCGCTGATCTCATTTTTGGACGATCCAGTCGGGGGTCCAGGGGGCGAGCCCTCTGGCTAGACGGATATGGCGAAGCGAGCCTGACGGCTAGTCACAAATAATACATTGTACGCTAGAGAAATCAATCATGAAGTCTACATAACTACAACATCATGTCTACCCGTTCAAGTGATGTACGCCTACTGTACTCACAAATAACTATTAGACTTAATTTTACAGAGAATCAATTGGAATAATATAACGGTATGATTTTCGTTGAATAGATGGTTGAAACCCTCGTTGGATCCTTATTCATCTAGACACGCATATCATTTGAATAAGAAAATAGTACAGATTATTAAAATTATAATATTATCTACAGATCATTAACATTATAATAACAAATCACAGAGAAAGATTTACCATGTTGAGATTTACTATAACCTCTATTGGAACCTCTCAGCTACACATCATGCTGAGGATACTCAGAAATGTAATATTCCCTCTCTTTACGCAATTTAGTCGCTCAATCACAAATTTTACCTACAGATTGCAGATCCAAGTTTTGACTTTCTATGAAAATGTTCCATGTGGTGACTTCTCTATGAAAATTTGAAAATGCACTATTATGCAGGTACTAGTTCACACACTAGATCTGGATGGCACACCATGATCACAGATATCAAACCATGTCTATGTTGATATTATGTAGTAGATGTATAGCATCAGGTAAACGAAGATTGCAGTTCAAACTTGTGCGATCACGGGTCAAAGCGAAGATAGCAACAGCCTACTCGAGCGATGTAAGATCTGTTGAAGAGAGGGTTGGTTGTGACCTAAGGGAGTTCTGGAAATATGTGAACAACAAGCGTTTCTCTCATCTAAACGAAGAATTCATCAAACATAAAGATAGAATATACAAGGGTGCAGGTACTGCTGATGCTTTTGCTGATCTGTTTTCGTCCAATGCTTCAGCAATGGATGCTGAACCCTTGGTGGACTCTGGGAGGATTGCCGAACAGACTCCTTGTGATCCCTTTAGTCTCACCTACATTTCAAGGGAGGATGTGGTTGATGCAATTAAGTTGCTCAACTCTCGTGCTACTGAAGGTCCTCATAAAATACCTGCTTTTGTTGTCAAGGGTTGCTGGGAATTTTGTGTGGCCCATTGCATTACATTTTCAATTTATGCATTTGTAAATCCGAATTTCCAAGGGTCTGGAAGTGCTCGCGGGTGACACCAGTGTTCAAGTCTGGAAACAGGTCTTTTGCGAGAAATTATAGACCAATTGCAATTTTAAATGTTTCTGCAAAGATTTTTGAGAGGATCCTGTACAAGCAAATATTTTCATATGTACAACCCAAGATTGTTCACGGTTTCAACAGTAACGAACCTTCTAGAGTTTGTTGACAAGGTGTCGGGGGTTTTGGATGCTGGGGGTCGTGTGGATGTGATATATACGGACTTCTCTAAGACCTTTGATACTTTGGATCACGGTATTCTGCTCGATAGAATGGAATGTCTCGGGTTTGATGAGGGTGCTTTGGTCTTTTTGAGGAGTTGCCTTTCAAATAGAGTTCAATTTGTTTGCTTCAATCATTGTCAGTCCGAGCCACACTGTTGCACTTCAGGGGTACCACAGTGTTCCAATTCTGGTCCCTTGTTATTTTTGTTATATGTGAATGGCCTTCCTAGTGAGCTAATAGCTCGGAGTGCCTCATGTTTGCAGACTATACCAAAATATTCAGACAGATTAGGTCTGTTGATGACTGTTCGTTGCTTCAAAAATATATTGATGCACTGCAGAAGTGGTGTTTGGAATCAAGACTTACGCTGAATGAGGCAGAGTGTAAGGTGGTGTCGTTTACCAGACAGAGGGAACCTTTCTATTATGACTACAATATTGGTAATATTCTGTTGGACCATTCGCAATAGTATAGGGATCTGGGTGTGATTATGGATGCTCATATGGATTTTGATAAGCACATTGAACACCTGTTATCAAAGTGCAATCAGATGATGGGCTTTGTTCATAGAACATGTTCAAGCTTATATTCAAAAAAGGGGATCAGAAAGAACTGAATAATTATCGGCCAATAGCAATTTTGCCAGTTTTTCCAAGATTTTTGAAAGATTTGTACATGAACAACTCTCAAAATATTTTGAAATAAATAACATCCTGTTCAAAAATCAACATGGGTTTCGCAAAGGTCATGCAACTAAGGGTGCTGTTTTTAATGTTGAAATTGATGTGCTGGAGAGTTTGGATCAGAAAAAACCTGCAATGGGGATCTTCTGCGACCTCTCCAGAGCTTTTGACATGGTTAATCACCACCTGTTGCTTTGCAAATTGGAATATTATGGCCTGGATATCTCAGCTTTGAATTTCTTTAAAAGTTTTTTATTGAATAGGAAACAGAAAGTGAAGTTACATGATAACAATGGGATAAGCTATTTCTCAGAATGGAGAAATATACCCTGCAGTGTACCACAGGGATCTATTCTTGGCCCTTTGTTATTCATAATTTATCTGAATGACCTTCCAGACAATATCTTTTTGCGGATGATACCACAAGTATTGTGACTGGAACGTGGGAAGAAGTTGTCCAGAGGACTGCAGAGACTATTAATCAAATGAACATCTGGTTTCAGGCTAACGGTCTTTGTTTGAATATGAACAAAACTAAAGGATTTCAAGTTGACTGGGACCAGTAAGTCAAGTGACACAATCAGCCAAAAGATGGATAAGATTGTTCAGGATGAAGTCAGCTTTTTGGGAGTCAGAATCAGAAACTGTCTCAAGTGGATCACATTCTAAACAAACTCTCAAGTGTCTGCTTCTCTTTGAAAGTACTGAAGAATGTAGTTGGAACAAAAACACTATTGGATGTCTTTCATGGCTATTTAATGTCGATAATTCAATATACCATAATGGTCTGGGGTAGTGGAAAAAATAATCTCAATTCTGTCTTCAAAGAGCAAAAAAACAAGCCCTCAGAATTTTCGACAACTTGAAGCCTTATGAATCTTGTAAAAACTCTTTCAGAGGACTTAGAATTTAAAACAGTTCCTGCACTGTACTTCCACGAAATTGCAACTATGACGAAAAAAGACGAGAAGATAAAGAGCAATAAATTGACATGCCATGTGGTTACCAAATCCTTAGATCACATTTTAAGCGAATGCTATTGTGTTCTAATATGCAAATTGAATTCAAACTCAAACTTTTCAAACGTACAATTATTAAAAAGGGGATTTGTGCCCTATAAAATTGGTGGTTGTTCCCGGTGACCTCTGGCAAGCAAGTGGACTCTCAGCTACCCCTATTCTTCTACGATCATACTTCTGTATTCTAAATTTGCATATTATTCAGAAAATACATCCGTAATTACATAATCAGAATAGTCCGTTTCAATCTGCTAGGTTATTGCATAAATATTACACATCATATTTTCTAATTATTCAAATTGCATCTGTTACTTGAACTGAGTATTGTATAACTTACAAATTCTTATCATTTATATAATAAATGAAGTATATTTTTGAATTGACTTGCATTTAATAATTTTTTCAATATTTTTTTGAATAATATGCAAATTTAGAATACAGAAGTATGATCATAGAAGAATAGGGGTAGATGAGAGCCCACTTGCTTGCCAGAGGTCACCGGGAACAACCACCAATTTTATAGGGCACAAATCCCCTTTTTAATAATTGTACGTTTGAAAAGTTTGAGTTTGAATTCAATAATTAATTTCATAAGACTCAGTGAGGTCGTACTAAGGCGTGAGTCATATAGAATATTTTATTATTCCCTTGGAGAAGACGACATCAGCCCACCAGAAAAGCCTAAGAAGTCGCAAGAATCCGGATCATCACCATACTTTGTGAAATTCGACATGTGAGTTATATAGTTGAAAAGAATATCAGGGCGCCCTCAGTGCTTCGAATAAAACAAGATTCATGAAGCTAGAGAGAGTCATATCCATCTATAACAGATTATTTTGAATAACTGGCAAAATCGCTAGATGAAAAGATTCTATAGGTCTCAAGCAAACAGCTGCTTTGTTATCACCAGGTGCAATATCAACAAGTTAGAGATTAGATAATAACGGGTATCCTGGCTACAATTTGAACAGCCAAATAGAAAAGAGTATTATTGCTATTTATTTAATTATATAGAATAATGAATTTTTGAGGTTAGGCTCTATGATACTTACTGGTCGGCAACCTAAATAATATTGGTCAAGCCGTATAAATTGGAATTTAGCCAGACATCTGTGGCAAATTTAGCTGTAAAAAAAAATAGTCCAGGCGCTGGCTTACATTGAGCATACATGAGAGAGGCAGAGAATTTGACTTCGGATTATTGTTAGGGGGTCTTTAGTGTATATGAAACTCGATGTCGTCACGTCCCAGGGTGGTCGACAGATTGAGGGGGAGGGGGGAAAGTTGTAAAAAACGCGCGCTTATAAAATCACCTGTCCTGCAGTTACTATTCATAGTACAGCTTTGAATTTTTTCTCAATATTATGTACACATAACTGGCTTTCAATGTGGTCCTCTACATTTTTGCGATAAACCGCATAGTTTTTCCGTAAAAAAATAAAATATCTCGAAAAATGTATTTTTTTATTATGGACTTTTTATTATTTCTCGAATATTCAAGTCGTTGGCCGACTTAGAGGAAAAGGTTCTCAATAAACGTTGTAGGCCGTTTCTTCCTGAATCCAATGATATATATAGTTTGGGGGTTACGATCATAGATGCGGCGGTGGGAGGGGGACATCCAACTCTCAAGCCTCAATAATTAATAATTCTCATCATAATATACAAATTATGGTCAAAATTACAAACTTTATTATTTATAATTACATTGTAATGAAGAACCATCTTGCTAGGAATCCTATATGTGTTTGTCAGTCGATAAAAAACTAATATTTCATGAAGAGACAAGAATTATTCGATTTAGTTCAATGATCACTTTGGAATGGCGAAAGTCAATTAATGGAGTAAGTTAAACAAATGATATAGGCTACCCCATATAGAGCACCGTGTAACAGGAGTAAAGTATTTTCTTCATATAAATTTACAGTTGAATCACAAATAATGCTAATTACTCCCATGTGATATGACTAAATATTTGATTACAAAGAAGATACAACTCTCTATCAACTGATTTCTCTAACTCAAAGACCTTGAAGAGATATAGACCCACAATGCCTATGCCTTCCCAATGATAGCTCTCACTTGAAATTGAAGGCCGCCATTTTAGCACGATATATCATATATTATTTCTTTGTAATACTATAGATCACAAAGGCATTGGTGGCATTGGTATGTAATAATCTTATGGGTTGCCCCCTCAATGGCGGATTTCAATTCCAAGTACGACACTAGCGCTGCATGTGAGTCTATGCATCTTTAAGGTCTTAAAGATGATTGCTCTAACTATATCTACGAATAGATACTTTTAATCTGGCTGAGTTTGACTGATTGTCTTGGGATGGTACTTGAATGAAAGTTGAATAGAAGATATCTTTGTTGAATCTGGAATATTTTTGGAGAGAATACTGTTAGAAATCTATTGAGGGGAGATCAGTATAATCAAGGTGTGAGAGCAAGCAATCAATTCAATGAAACAACTACAAGAAGGACTCATGAACGGTTCAAATATGAGAGATTGTCAACGTATATTTGAAAGAAGTCTGAAGCTATTTGTGGAGTTTCTTTAGAATCACAATGCAAAATCAATGACTACTTGAAATTTATGACTGATTATTGTAACATAGTTTGAATTTTCTTTAATTGTATTCGTGCTCTTAAGGAAGGACTCTGGTATTGCACATAGAAACTGGTCGAGAAAAAATCCCATACTTTTTTCATTCAATCACACAAACTATGCAATGGAGTCTGTGTTATATCTAGAAAATATGAAAAAATACCCATAGAAGTAGAAAATCATTTCCAATAAGGAAACATTAACTCTATACAGTCAATACATTGACTCTCTGTCAAAAGGAAACCTTGAAGATGTAATAATGTGACAACCGTTCATGCTTTGGAGCAAACCCTCATTCGATCATCTAAAACTCATAGGTGAGTGATTGGAATACCTAGTTCTTCAAAGGCTTTCCTAAAATGGCCGCTACTATATAAATAAATCTTCCATAAAAGATATTCTGTTCAAGTATGTTGACATCATTATGGATATCACTGGAGGGTGTGAAGAAAGTCATCGAAGGAAGTAAAACAATAATAATGAGAGATGAGAATGATTTCCAGAAGCATAACCTTCTCACGAGAACATTACATTTTTCTTCAAGACTCTGATGGAAAACAGAATCTGCATAATGTTATCAATGGTCTGGAAGCAAGTGAAGAAATGTGTGATTCTCTTTTGAATGTAAAAAGAAATAGTTATTCGGTCTCCAACGATTTTTATCTTAACATAGTTGTGGCAAATTGTAAAAGTGTATTCTCACCTATAAAAAAACAGAGCTCTGTCATTCTCCACGATGCACTCAAACAAAAAATCCTAGTTTTAGTTCATTCTAGAACAATAAGATCTGATCTCTCTATTTTTACTAGGTAGCTGTTTAAAAGATAATTCAACATTGAAGTTTTAGTGCAGCATGCATTTTTACAATAACTGCAATCTCTGTCAACATCTGATGGATATTTGAAAAAAAACCATTAATCTCACTTGGCCTATGAAATTGTAAGTGGAACTAGTTGTGGATTTGACTAAATCCCTAAATATCGTTGACAAATTCCCGTAATGATAACATGGCTCTCCTGAATTCAACTCCTACTTCACTTTTCAAAATTTTCAATACGCTGCAAGATTATAGAAACTTTGTGATGAGAAGAATCATGAAAATTCTCAATGAAGATGGAGTGATACAGGTGGACATTGTTTTTCATGTCTATGGTCTAAATTCAAACAAAAGTAGTGAGCATACTAGAAGCAGCAAAGTAAAAGAATCACTCCAATAATAGGCTCTCCAAACCATCGAGACTTGATTTCTAAATCTGTGGCAAAGATTTGCACGTTAACATACGTTAGCTACGTGCAGGAATACATTCATTCATTCATTTGTGGATTGAATTACAAATCATATAAATATTATGTTTGAGAAAGAATAACAGGCATGGCCCAAAACTATTCTATTCCAAACTTTTGATACTGAATAACTTGTTACCATTTCAAAACAGTCTGAACGGGAATACCATAACGGATGAATCAATCGAAAGTTAGTGGAATACCATTATAATAATACTGTTAGAAATAATTTGAATGAATATTAAAATTTTCATTTCATTTTGATTTGACACATATATATTATTATATTGGATATAATTTCTCGAAAGTTCACGACAAACTGAAGATTCATGAAAGATAATAACTCTCATAATAAACATAATTATTATTATGATAATAAATGAATGATGAATTCCATATCCACCTTTAAGAACTAAGAAATTCCACAAACACTTCTTGGAAATTAACTGATCACACTATATCAAGTAAGCGTGGCCAGTGTGTAATTAATAATTTAGCCTGCAGCGCATCACAATAAATGAATTTGAAATAAAAACAATAAAACACAAACACATATTGATATTTTCATTATTCTATCTTAATATATTCCTTGAAACCCAAGTTTCGTTTATTTCAAACAGTCATTTCTTAGTTTCCTTGCAGAATGAGATGAAGTTTGTAATTTTGACCATAATTTGTATATAATGATGAGAATTATCAATTATTGAGGCTTGAGAGTTGAAAAATCGTGTTCAGCGACCGAAAATACATAAGATAGCGTTCCTGAAATACATAATTTGAATGCATAGACTAGTAGGAGCGATGCGATAGACAGGCCACTACGCGCATTAATCATGGGGGAGGACCGCGCCGCAGCGTAACAGTGCTACTTATCCCCCTCCCACCGCCGCATCTATGATCGTAACCCCTAAACTATATATATCATTGGATTCAGGAAGAAACGGCCTACAACGTTTATTGAGAACCTTTTCCTCTAAGTCGGCCAACGACTTGAATATTCGAGAAATAATAAAAAGTCCATAATAAAAAAATACATTTTTCGAGATATTTTATTTTTTTACGGAAAAACTATGCGGTTTATCGCAAAAATGTAGAGGACCACATTGAAAGCCAGTTATGTGTACATAATATTGAGAAAAAATTCAAAGCTGTACTATGAATAGTAACTGCAGGACAGGTGATTTTATAAGCGCGCGTTTTTTACAACTTTCCCCCCTCCCCCTCAATCTGTCGACCACCCTGGGACGTGACGACATCGAGTTTCATATACACTAAAGACCCCCTAACAATAATCCGAAGTCGAATTCTCTGCCTCTCTCATGTATGCTCAATGTAAGCCAGCGCCTGGACTATTTTTTGTTTACAGCTAAATTTGCCACAGGTGTCTGGCTAAATTCCAATTTATACGGCTTGACCAATATTATTTAGGTTGCCGACCAATAAGTATCATAGAGCCTAACCTCAAAAATTCATTATTCTATATAATTAAATAAATAGCAATAATATTCTTTTCTATTTGGCTGTTCAAATTGTAGCCAGGATACCCGTTATTATCTAATCTCTAACTTGTTGATATTGCACCTGGTGATAACAAAGCAGCTGTTTGTTTGAGACCTATAGAATCTTTTCATCTAGCGATTTTGCCAGTTATTCAAAATATTCTGTTATAGATGGATATGACTCTCTCTAGCTTCATGAATCTTGTTTTATTTGAAGCACTGAGGGCGCCCTGATATTCTTTTCAACTATATAACTCACATGTCGAATTTCACAAAGTATGGTGATGATCCGGATTCTTGCGACTTCTTAGGCTTTTCTGGTGGGCTGATGTCGTCTTCTCCAAGGGAATAATAAAATATTCTATATGACTCACGCCTTAGTACGACCTCACTGAGTCTTATGAAATTAATTATTGAATTCAAACTCAAACTTTTCAAACGTACAATTATTAAAAAGGGGATTTGTGCCCTATAAAATTGGTGGTTGTTCCCGGTGACCTCTGGCAAGCAAGTGGGCTCTCATCTACCCCTATTCTTCTACAATCATACTTCTGTATTCTGAATTTGCATATTATTCAAAAAAATATTGAAAAAATTATTAAATGCAAGTCAATTCAAAAATATACTTCATTTATTATATAAATGATAAGAATTTGTAAGTTATACAATACTCAGTTCAAGTAACAGATGCAATTTGAATAATTAGAAAATATGATGTGTAATATTTATGCAATAACCTAGCAGATTGAAACGGACTATTCTGATTATGTAATTACGGATGTATTTTCTGAATAATATGCAAATTTAGAATACAGAAGTATGATCGTAGAAGAATAGGGGTAGATGAGAGCCCACTTGCTTGCCAGAGGTCACCGGGAACAACCACCAATTTTATAGGGCACAAATCCCCTTTTTAATAATTGTACGTTTGAAAAGTTTGAGTTTGAATTCAATAATTAATTTCATAAGACTCAGTGAGGTCGTACTAAGGCGTGAGTCATATAGAATATTTTATTATTCCCTTGGAGAAGACGACATCAGCCCACCAGAAAAGCCTAAGAAGTCGCAAGAATCCGGATCATCACCATACTTTGTGAAATTCGACATGTGAGTTATATAGTTGAAAAGAATATCAGGGCGCCCTCAGTGCTTCGAATAAAACAAGATTCATGAAGCTAGCTTGACGAAAGGTTATTCAAATATTGAAATTAATATCAAACTTGTGCAAGTCTTGAAACGTAAAGGATTTCTAGTAAGAATGATATATCAGATCTACATGTTTAAATATGCATAGATAAAATATTTATTAAATTTGGATGTTATAATTTATATGCTCACTCGATCATTCTTTTTATTAGTAAATTATAAAGATGTAAATGAAGCTCATGTTCATTGGATAAATTGATTTATCCGATTTCCACCAGATGCCGAACCTTAGCCCTGAGAGATACATATTAATATATTTTGAGATTTATAATTTATAATTAATTATTCATATTAATTTGGAAAGAAGATATATAAGATTTTATTCAACAAGCAACAGCAAGCCGATAACTGAGCTGCATAATTTAAATGCATATGATTGCTGATTTAAGAAGCACATGATAATATTTCGTGCTAAAAGCAAAGTCATAGAATAAATTCATAGAATTTATAAGGTATTCTGATAGAATATCGCCTTGGTAAATGGTGGCGAGTGGCATTGGTGGCGGTGTCGCATCGTTTAGCACGATAATCAGAGCTCTTATATCTGTCTACATCTATTGCATCTGTATTTGCGGAATTCAACAAATCAGTCACAGAAACTGTGATCTGTTAGAGCGGCCGACGTCAGTAACCAGCAAAAGCAGAGAACTGTGGGAGCTCCTGAGAGAGCCGGTAAGAAATTGGTACTATTACTATTCTAGGAACCACAAAAAAGGTTATATATCTTACAAATCATGCTCTACCGACTGCAGCCAAGCAGGGCAACACGTTACTGAAAAAAAACGTTACACCATCATAGTTACAATACTAGAAACCAGATAGTTCATCTTCAGTACCCGTAACACAGAACCGCAAGCTTAGAGAAAGGGCCACATTATAGCGGATTAAGAGCTTATAACTCTCTTCCTATTGAAATAAAATGTATTGAGAGCCCAAAAAGGTTTAAGAATGCAATAGAAGCTAAATTGATCGATGCATCTCCGTACAGTGTAGAGGAAAGCTTCAACTGTTGGCGCGTGTAGGTATTTTTGCTAGCATATATTTTCAACTACTTTGTGTGTTCTGATTTTCTTCTTTTTTTTTCTCTATTTTATGATTACTTTTTTGAGTATTGTACTCAATACTTTTTGACGTGTCATATACTACCAAGCTTTGCTTGATTATGTAGTGTTACATGACGAAAATTAAACTAACTAGCTTCGAGAGGTGGGAGCCCATTTTGTACTTGTTCAAGTCCTCGATTCGAAGCCAGCTTGAGTATGCAGCGCCGGTCTGGAGTCCTTACCAGATCACCAATGTGATAAAACTTGAGAGAATGCAAAATAAATTTCTAAGATTCCTCTTCTTCAAAAAATTCGGGCATTCCTATGAGAGGGGTTTTCCTACACGTCGATTAAGATCATTGTTTGAAGTTGATGTTCTTAAGCTCAGGAGAGAGGTATCATCTCTGATTCTTTTCCGTATGATACTAACGAATGAGGTTGATTCTTCTTATCTCCTGGGAAGAATTGGATATGCCGTGCCCACTCTCAGGCGAAGATGGCATTTCCTATTCGCAGTATAGATGTGTAGGACAGTTAGTGCATATTTTTCTCCCCTCAACCACATGCCAAGATTGTTGAATGGACTTGGCTGTGGGGTGGATGTGTTTTCTGATGGCCCATTAAGTTTCAAGCGCAAATAGCGATGCTTCTGAGAGAGAATCAGAATAACTGAATTTTTAATCAGCAGCCATAATTTTCGCAAATATTTCTATCATTATAAAAATATCACTCTTTATATATTAACTTTCCTTTATTTGCACATTCAAACTCATTTTATTCCACTTACCCCTTATTTCCAAAGTTCTTTGCTGGCAGTTATCATTATCACCCTCAGCCTATTATTCATCATTCATAATTATGAAACTGCATGCTCTCTCATCATCTTCATTGATAACACTTCTCCTTCATCACTTCATATATTCATTTTCACCATCACTTTCACCATCAACTCTATTAAGGAAAGTTTTTTTTCTTTTCAAATGTTAGTCTTAGTATCTTTTTTATTATTTAACTGTATACTGTAATTATTGTTGTGTTAAGGAAACATATTTGGGTCATTACCTGTTGTTCTCGATGTGATATTGTGTATAAATAAAATAGTGTGTCGGTAGTTTTTCTCATATATTGCAGGTTTCTTATGGGTATCTCCATTGATACAGGTAGTTAGCAGTTGCTGACAAAAGTTGCTAGAATCATTGTGCTAATTTGTTGCCTTGCATCTGCAATGATATGAATGGAACACTCCACATGCTATCAGCTTGAAGGCTGATCAAGTTCTCAATTACTTGCTGAGACCTCACCAAGTCCTCGTCATGTATACGAGTGCGTATGTTATAAGTGGCCGCGCGATAACATCGATATTGTATATTGTTCTGAATTGACCCAACAGTCTTGACCCTGTCGATTCCTATCAACGATATAATGCTCGCCAAACTCCAATAACAGAACAGGACGTCGATGCGTAGTGCACTAAATCACGCGCTGCTTTAATAGTAACGACCTACTGGGTCTTACACTCCCCTCACCAACAAAAACAATTCGAACAACACCACACATCTTTGGCCCGTTCAATAAAGCCTTCTTTTATTTCAAATCAGATATCTCCATCAGTAGAACCTGTAGAACCTCCACTTGGCCCAGCCAGTAACTTGTCCCATCGTAAACTTCTCATTGTTCGTGCGCCCCGCAAGGAAAGAATTTCAATTTAACAAACGCCCGATAAGAGCCAACGAATGAGTGCCCAAATCCCACCACCATTTCAATTAACCTCTCCTGTTTACTACATTGAAAAATACGCTAATAATTGTTACCGACTGCTGAATTATCGCCAATAAAAGTCTGCACCAACTTATTTATGAATGAGTAGAGCTAGCCGTTGAAAACTTGAATACATTCAATCCATGATACAAATTCTTTATGAATAACTCGAAACGAATGAGTGCTGATAGATGCAGAGCATAAAAATGATTTCATTCATGCAATTGCCAAGAGAACTACAAATATTTATATGATTATTCTGGAACTAGATTTCTAGCACATTTTGGATAGCAGGTCGAATTTTGGATTAGATTGAATGGATTTAATTTTCGATTGAATAAAAGCCAGCAATTATTGCTAATTTCAAGTCTAAATTTCCTTTCTAGCAATTGCATCGCCAGAATTCAGTTGAATAATAGAGAGCTTCCTCAGTTCAAGCTTCTGCAAAATACTTAGCAAATGTTAGCTGATAAGATTGCACAGCTGACTAAAATCCTAGTATTAGCAATAATTATTGTTTGCTTTCATTAATCGACACAATGATAAGGACAATTGCACTACTTTATTGTGGAGAATTTTACCTTTATAGAATTTTACTAGCATTTTGAAATTCTATGCGAACTAACCACTTCCATTATAATAGTCTAGTAAATTAAAGTAAATTTGTATGACTCTTGTTGGCGGGAAGTCCCTTCCAGGGAGGTTCCACCTCTCCTGTATATATAATTCAAGCTGTCAATGGTGTAATAATCTAATGTTCGTGGTATGACACGTGACACGTTATGTTTTGGAATGGAGGACCATAATAGGCTAACCACGACTCTCGACACCTATTCCAGTAATTTTCAGAAGTCTTCTTCCAGTTTCTAAAGCTAACTTCAAAGTGTTTTTAAAGTAAACTACAGGAAGTTGAGAAATTATATAGAAAATTTATAGATTCAACGTTTGAAAGGTTGGACCATGGTTCCTCCTACAAGGAGGAAGCCTTTACAGGTAACGATAATATAGAGAATCTATAATGAGCTCTATAGAACTATTATTTGGTCATCTAATACAGTAAACCGATACTCCTCCATCATTATAAACTGAAGAGAGTCTCAGAGTCTGTCTCCGAATAATTATCACTGTTCGTTCATCGAGGAAGGCTATATCCTTTTGATTTGCTGCAGCTGAAGATGATCAATATTGGAATTTTATTTAACTTGGAGCTTTAACCATTCAGTTGAGATTGATCCGATATCATTTATTCAAATTTTTGAAAGCTGAAATAGACATGTGATATATACATTGTTTCAGTAATGATTAAGTTGAAGTTATGGTTTGAGTTGATCGCTATATTGCAAGTACTGTATTTTCGCGTGGGATTGATTCAAAACGGATCAGCTGCAAATCTATCAATAATGGAATAGGGAAGCAATGCTTTCAGAACAAAGAGGGAGGTGGCGAATATTATTGAATTTAATGCAGCGACATGTTATAAATTAATCTCAGCTATGCAAATCAGAACAGATACCGGAGCCAATTTGTCAAACGAATGTTTATGACTATTAAGTCTTGACATAAGATGATAAACGTCTATTCGCTAGTTGCAAAATCAATAGCAACCACGAATGATCGCACATTGGCTCATTAAAAGGATTTCATGCAACGTGATCATGAACTTGATTTGCTCCAGTATGTGAGATCTATTTGTTGGCCGATTTATTACTCACTTACACTGACAGAAGAAATCTTAACATTGTCTGCTCGCAACATGTTTCTCCGTGGCAGGCAATTTTACTGCTCGCATAATTAAAAGTATTGTAGAGAAAATCAGACAGGCGATGCAAAAAAGGTTTTATAAATCATGTTTCAGGATATGCAGTAAAAGTACAACGGTTTTCCATAACAAAAGGAATTTCATCCCACAGAGTTATATATATTACCATGAAACATGATCGAATGCACTGGCAAGGTACGAAAATAGTAGCGTTTTCTAATTGCATAGTATGATTTATGATCGATCTGATTTCACTCGTAATTAATTTCACAAGAAAATACATGAGCGATTGAATTGAGCATAGGTACAAATCTGAAGCACGACGTTTCACGTTTTCTCAAAGATTTATTGGTCGTTTTTCAAAGCATGAAGAGTGGAAATGAGTACTGTTCTTGATCAGAAACTCCTGAATAGAGTAGAATCACATAGTTTCATTACTTAAACAATCATTAGGGTCACGATCTGTTCAATTGACACAGATTTACCTGAGATGACATCAGGAATGTTTTCATAGCAGAAGAGGCGTGATTCAACAAACTAAGACCTTTCTCACTTGTGGCATGGTTACAAACTAACAAATATTCCGAAGGTCCTGATACTTATATGTATATCAATTTAGAGTGATTCAAATCTGATATTTCTTATTTACAAACTCATAGTAAAATCAATTGGAGAAGGTGGAATATGCATTATTTAACTTTATTCAAGAATATACAAACGGTCAAATCGATGGTCAAACCTGTTTTATCAACGATAATATTCATTCTCCGCGACAATCCTCTGATTCAATATCACTTAATTTGCTTGCATTAATCCATGATTGGTCGATGACATAAACTTGTTCATAAACGGATTTTTAATCATTGCCGAAAGGTCATTGAATCAGAGCCAAACCCCAAGTTCTACATAGCATTACATCATTGGATTCCAACTTTATTTTAATACAACCAATGTAAAGTTTCTTCTAATGTGAATGCAAAATGGAATTATTAATCTTATATTGAAATTTATACGAATAAAAATGAATCATAGAATAATGTTGGATTCCGACATTTCCAACTCTATCACAGGCTGTTCGATTCATTGATAATTATCTAGTTGTTCAGTTTATCGAACAGAAAAAACTGGTGAGGCCAATCAGATATGGTAAATTATTCGCGTTTCATTTATGGGCATCACTTTGATTCCTGGTCAGTATCATTGACCTTGTGTGACCCCACCCACGTTTATAATTTGGGAAACATCCGTGGTCAATACGTAAGCATCATAATGCAGGCTACTCAAGATGAATATTTCATTATTCATCAACAAAATGCACTATTTATACCACCCTGATCCAGTATCAGCTCTATTCGAAATCAACGAAGCTACTTCAAGTTCCATAAAGTATTTCCTATCATTACCTCAAAATTGAACTAATATTCTTTGACATGTCAACTATGAGAATTTCACTTTTTATGACTCTTCTCAGGATTTTTATAAGACATTAGGAATATTTTCCTTCACTGAACATACAAAAAGTTCAGTGATTGTTATTAATCGGAAATTCAAACTAGTTGCTATCAACGACCCCGAAGGCATTCTGCTACTGCGGGAATTGAACTCAGAACCTCTTTTCGCCGAGGAAGTATGCTACTGAGTTACCTTCGTATACAAAAATAATTCTACTGTCCCATTTCTCGTATGTGTGACAAATAATGAACCACTCTTAACTTTTTTACTAGTTCGACGCGAATCAAGAAACGTTCTTGGATCGGTTGAATGATTTTTAGAAAGATTCTTATCAGATTGATTTGCTGGTCAGTTGTAGTTGAGCCAAGGGACAGAACCATGACCGCAGCACTGACCACCTATAAATATATTTTTTTTCTATACAGCCTTTCTATTATTATGCAGGTCTACATGCAAACACATATTCATTCACATACCTAGATATAGAGTAGTACACGTAGCACAGGCTTATTCTTTCCACTTTAACGTCATCGACCTGGTGCAACAGTCTCGTCTTCTCGAATTGTTTGCATTCCGAAAGTGCATCCACTGCGTTACTTTGACGACAGAAATTGACACTTACAACTATCGGCGCATGCTCTTCGGGATTACTTGAAATAGCCTGCTTCCTATCTGAACATTTCTAATTAAAAATGACTCCGATGTAGAGACGTTTGAGATCATACTACAACGTGTACATAATTACATTAACAAAAGGTAACATTGTTCATCGCTGCCATCCAAATTTGTTTCAGACTTTTCAGAACATAGGTTTACTACACAGAAAAAAATAATTATATTCTCTACCAAAATGTTATCTTAAGGTAACATTGTTCATCGCTGCCATCCGAATTTGTTACAGCAGTTCTAAAAAGTGGATGTTTGAACGAATTTCTCACAAATTCAATCCCATTCCACATTTAAATTATGCATTTTTTAAATATCCAATTCTGAACCAAATTTACTGATTAACCAGAGGTGTGATTGAGTATGAAAATTAATAACATTTTCAATATTATACCTGTCAAAATTATATATTTAAACTATCGTCTGCTATTATTTGAGAAATAAGAAGCTCTGTAGATTTTGATCAGCACTGCATTCATCCGAGTCTGAAGTTAGATTTCTCCATTGAATCGAAGTTTTGGTGAATAGGGAATGAGCACTCCCTATCATTACAAGTACTTTTACAATTAGGAACGTAATTTCCACCACGGGATCTCCATCGTTCTCAAAATATCCTTCCACAAGCTGCTCACAGCGGATAAACTGTGATCACAAAATCCAAGATTTGGTAAACGATAAGAACAAAGTTGCGATGGATGCCAATACGATTCATCCCTTATATTATAAACATAATATATTATCCGTTTCCTTGACCTAACAATTCTCAACCTTGTCAATAATAGCCTGAGGGCATCACCATAGCAAACGATCACCATCACAATAATATGCGGTTAGTTTGAACTTAAAAATTCTCGCTCCGGGTGATAACCGTTCATTCATACAGTTACCTAGTTAAATCCAATATCTGGTATCTCGCTTCTTGCCATATTCTTTGTGTTATCTCGATTTACTTCTATTCCATTCTTATTTCCTCGTCTCTTTATGCTTCATCCCACCCCAGTTACTTTCGTTCACTAGCCTTAACCACGTTACAGCGAATTTGTAATTTAAATAATATCTATAAATTATTCAAAACGCATGTTTAGCTGTGAGCGCGTTAGCGTGTGCGAGCAGCAAGTTGGAATTGAATATGCAGACCGCGTCTGTTCAATTTTAAACGACTACTTCTGAGCTCTTGTAGTGATTGTTTCCATGCAAACTCAAGAGTATGAACAAAGCGGGAAACTGAGACCACATGGACTGATATTGAATCTTGTCCTTATTGGGCTCTTTAGATCACAGTAAAAGAATTATTCTCGTCAAAAACTAAAAATCTAGATTCTAGAAGCTCCAAATACTTTCTACCACGGTCAACACTTGCTTCTTGATTAACATTCTAGTGAATGAAGGATTCCAGCTCTGTTCATGATTCACAAATTAAAAATTCAACATTTGAAGTGGATATAAGTTTTTAAAATTGAGAGACACCATTTGTGAAATAAAGAAAGAGACGCCGGAATGAATTTTCAAGGCATTTGGTCCAACGATGAAATGACACTACTGTACCTCGTTTCTTCACTTTAAAAGCTGCGTACAGACTTGAGTGCCACGAGCACGCGCATCTCACTTTTCATCAGCTGATGCTGCGCTTATTACATCTGTACCTCACTGTTCCTGTAAAAATACGGATATAACTAGCTAAAAAGTGAGATGCGCATGTTCGTGGCGCTCAAGTTCGTAGCTTCAGATGATTTAAATGGCCTTCCAAAGAGCTCAGTCATTTTCAGAATCTGATGACCTGTAAGGGTTATAGAATTTACAAATTAATGTAGGCCCTATATTCAAGTTTACAGTAAGTTGCGGCTCAATGGAGAGATGGGTAATTCGAATTGATATCTAGGTTAGGCCTACAGGAATATAGAAAACAAAATCCAGTAACAGTACTGTTGATATGAGCAGATAGGCAACCCGCCTCACAATAATTGAAGAGATGTGAGAGAAGAAACATTGTAAATTTCTTCTTGATCATTTTTTGTTGTATTTGATTCTCATTTAATTCTGGTGTAGGAATGATTTTATTGTTAGTTGAGAAGCGTTTCATCCATGAATGTAATAATACATGAAGATAAATAACTTATTTTATACTTATTTTGACGGATGCTGCAAGTGAGATTTGTGTTATTTTCACATAGCCCAGCACTTTTTTTCAACAACTATATGTACTATTACCTGGTGGAGGTGGTTCTCAGAAATGAGGGTAAGTTTGAAAGTTGAAGGCCCGACTTTGAAAGTTAATTTATGTACAGCGTTGTTTCCAGCAGATCTGCATTAAACAGCCTACAAAGCTGCAGAATTAATTTAAATAGTAGAAAATCAAACCTACATACAATTGTACATTTAGAATAATGGTGCTTGCAGAGCAATTACCATCGATACCGTAATCTTGAACAATCGCGGAGTTCGATCGATGCCATTGCTGATTTATTCATGGCTGGGGGGACACACGCCCTCGGAAAAACACAGAACAGACGTTTGTACAATTCCTATCAGACAGGCAGTCAGCGTGCGGTACGGTGTTCTGGGGCGATGCGTAACTGCCTCCACAACATAACATAAACACGAAGGACCTTGCTATTGAATGATAGATTACGAAAAAAACTGCCGTCTACGATCTACAACGAGTGATCGCTCACAATAGAAGTGAGTCAGTTTTTCCTACTTCTTTCTCTATCAGGAGGAATAAATGAATGAATTATTGTTCGCAGGCCGCAGCGGATGAAACGCGGTTGGCATTCAGATTGCATTCGATATCCTAATGAACACCTGTCCGACTGGACAACCCTGCAGATTCGGTGGAAAATGCTCGGATCTGAAACACCCACATTGTTGCTCGATGATAGGCGATCGATGGCTGACCCGGGCCCTCGGCGACAATACTACTTTTCTAATAACGTTGCAGCGATTCTTAAAGGGCTGCTACATTTACAATGCTCGAACCTTGAATAACGAGATATGATTTATTTTGGCAGCGACCAAATAAACACTTTAGTGACCGAGTTTGAAGTGTCTGGCCCACCTTGAATTGCAGATGCATTTCAGATAGAGTATTATTTTATCTTAATGGGTGAGTAAGAGATCCGTCAAAAAAATCTTTCGGGAGTCGAATAGGTTATTTCGAAATTTCTGAACCAGATTTTCAAAGGTTTTTAAGAATGACAATATAATAAATGGATCTCTGTTATAGTGGATAGGATATTATGTTTCTAGTACGATCGAATCAGTGGATAATAACTTTGAAATGGGAGAAATTTATCAGGTCTCAGGTTTTCTAAAGCATTGAAATTCAACCAATCAACAAAGTGATAGTATTAAGAAATAAATGTCAATAGTGCTTTCAGCCTATCATCAAATCATAACTTTTAACTTCAACAGGTTGAGATTTCAATACAAATTGAAATGATTCTGGTTTTTCCACTGGAAAGTAAAAAATTGGAAGATTCATTTGAATATCATGGTCATTTCATCATAATTTATTATATCAATCCATGACTTCTTTCAGATTAACAATAAGATTGTTGAGCTTCTCTTTAGATTTAAGACAATTTTTGCCAATTCACTGTGAGTGAGTGTTAGCACTCTACCAATGGGAGCATTGGAACAGTATTCTTTGCATGGAAATTCAAAATCAAAGTCTATTCTTTTCAAGCTATAGGCTACTTTTAATATTCAACTCAAAAATAATTAAAGTTGTGAAAAATAGTAATATATCTTGAAAAACGTACTTTAACTTCAATTTTTAAGTAGGCCTCATTACAAGTATTCTTAAACAAGAAAGTGGACATTATTCCTTGATGCAATTGCTTTCCTATGAAATATCTCACAGAGGAGTCAAAATTGTCTCCTAACGAGATTTTATGACTTTTGGTTGTTAAGAACGCTGCTTGAGTCAAAATTTTCAGTGAAGAAAGTAATGATTCTAGTATGAACCATATCATCAAATCATATTCACCCACAACTTTGTTCAAGAGCGAAAAGCAATATGAAGCGGTAATTCATGACGTCACATTATACCATACATGCAAAGTCGTGCGAAGTAACGTAAGATAGAACAAGAGTTGCAAATTCATTTCTAGAAGTAATTCATAATAGATACAATTGTCGATTCCCTTATTTAGAAGAGCGGTTACCATCAACAATCCAATAATAACATGGAACGGTATCAGAGCAACAGTAATTTCGTTGTATTAAGTTGGCTGTGAGAGTTGCACTGCACACTGGATAAGTGCTCGATTACAACATGGCAAATCCGACCAGAAGTGGATGACTGAAATCCGTGCTCCACACCTGGAACCTGGAACCTGGAACAGTGCAGTCTACACTGGACTACGTGTCTCATTGTTTTCTGTTATCTGGTAACTGGTACCTAGTCTTGTTCAACATTGTCCTACGCCATTACATCCGGCGGACAACGTACGTTATTACAGGTAAGAACATTAGCTGTCTAGTTTCCAAGAAAATAGAACTGCACTACATGCATGAGAAGAAGAACGCTTTGTTGCATCTAGCTAATTTTCGTCTTTGTTTTCTCTTCCGCTAAGATTCGAGAGAGGAAAATAGAACAGGAACTACTCAATGAGGAGGAAATTTTGAAATTTCCAACAATAATTTTCATTGAAGAATTACTTAAGAAGAGGAAAGGCAGTGTTATTGTAGATGCTGATTATCAATATGATGATGGTTATCAATCACCTTGATGCAGTTTCAAATAGAAATATATTGAATTTGATTCAAGTGATGCTTATTATTTCTCAAAGATTTTTATATTATACTAGCCGTCAGGCTCGCTTCGCTCGCCTTATACGTCTAGCCAGGGGGCTCCGCCCCATGAACCCCGACTGGGTCGTCCAAGAATGAGTTCAGAAGGCTCGCTTCGCTCGCCTGCATTTTTCATTTGAGCATTTTTATCATATGTTAGAAAAATCCAGTCGGGGGTCCAGACTAAACGTCTGGCTAAACGGAAATGGCGAGCGAAGCGAGCCTGACGGCTAGTAATATAATATTCCCGGGATTGAAGTAGCAGTGCCCAATTAATTTTTCCGCGATAAATACATTTAAATCTTCAACTTGGTGCCAACCTAACAAAGTCAACTCAACTTAATGCCAACCTGACAAAATTATTAATTTAGTTGCCAGTTAACAACTGTTTCGAAGAGGTACTCTATCTAGATTATAGTTCTATAGTAACATATGATATGGTCTTTTTTCAATTATAATGAATAGATTGGGAGAAGAAGAATATACATGCTAAAAGACGAACTTTAAACCCTTAAAAACAACCCTTAGAGTTAAAATATTGCCAAAAGTTTTCTTAGTGCGCCTCTAAAGGACCAACTGAACATACCTACCAAATTTGAACGTTTTTGGTCCGGTAGATTTTTAGTTCTGCGAGTGAGTGAGTTAGTCAGTCAGTGAGTGAGTGCCATTTCGCTTTTATATATATAGATTCACCCAGTAAAAGACCTTACTCGAGCTTGATTCAAGCTTATCAGTGGTGTATTCGTTTTTGTGTATTGTTGAATTGAAATTTTCACGAATAATTCAGATTTGAGGCAGAAATCAAGTTTTCAAAAAATATTGAAAGCTTGGATATTATGATTAAATGACACACCACTCCTAATAGACAGCCTATTTATGATTATGTAATCAAGTGGTCAGCACTATAATCTTGATATTTCTTTGGTAGCTGAGCCCAACTGACAACTGCTGTATTAAAATTAGTGCTACCAACTAAACCAAACTGTTAATCAGGTAAATAAATCGGATGAATTTATGGGCGTCATGTAAAAACCTTGTAAGCTGTCATTAGGTTGGTGATAATTATACAGAAAATTATATTCCTCTGGTTAAGATCTGACGTTTTAGGAGAGTCGCAGAGGCGAGATTGAATATAATCTCTTTTTGGTTAGGAACATGTTGCCAAGATATTCGACGCAGTAGTCAACCTACTGTCAGCGCATACAAATATGATGAATACGTTTTTGCGGTGCTTCATTTGCTCAATATTTATAATCAGTGAATATAATATTTCTGTGCAAAATATGTTTTCAGAACACAGCCTTCAACTGATAAACTTGCAAAGGTCTGTAATGTCCCAAGCCATTATCATTTGCTGGACTGTGAGAATTTTATTCCATAGTCAATAATATGCAACAGTGTCAATGCAAGGCAGCAGATGGAGGAGCAACAGAGGGAGCAATAGAGGAGGGGGATTATGTGTAACTATGATTATGTGGAAGGAATGTTTTGTGTACATTGAAAAATGTCTTCCTTACTTGAATTTTAGAATCAATTCGACCTTAGTTTAATTTTCAACCTTCTATCGCATGAATTACTTTTTTGAGATATCATAAACAAGTGGGATATATTTACCGACACACTAAAAATCAAACCAAGTTGAATATATTCTTGTTCCATATCTATTGTCAAGGTTTCTTTTATCTTCGTATTTTAATATTTCCTTGAATAAAATATTATCAAGTTCTTTTGTACAATAGATAATTTTAATCTTGTAAATATTGTCACGTTATTCTTTATATTTAAATAACGATTAGCCTCCTGCTTGGCATCAGTCGGTAAAGCATGAGATTTAATATAATTAGGTCGTGGTTTTTCTAATAGTATTCAGTCTTAAAAAATCTTGATAGGCCTAGATATGGGCTTCTCCTATAACTCTTGTAATTCAATAAATAATAAGTATATATAAAAATGATACTTATACTATAGAGATGAGGAATAAAAAATAAATTGCACACCATAAAAATTTCACACATATATTATACAAATAATGCAAAGATATTGCTTAGATTATATGATTAATAATTTCTTTGCATTCGAGCCATATTGATAACATAGATTACACAAATTTTTACACGAAATCTACTACAATTATATAAATATATATAAATATTTTGAATCGGCCTACAGTTGCCGCCCATTAACTGCCGTTTTACTATTGGTGCATGCAAATTTTATTAGGTATTCATGCGCCTGGTAACTCTTATTCCTGAATACATTAAATTATTTTTATTTGGTTTTTTATTTATGCTCTTTGCATGCTAGTTAATATTCTATATATTAATATTAATTCCATGCTACCTAATAATTAGCCACGTGGACGGGTGTTTTTTCACATCGCACACCATCCGAATGCAATAAAGCTCTGCCAAGGGGTTTTGGTCAGATTCTACGTTCTTCGGTTTGATCGATCTCTAGGTCACCGATCCGTGAATACATCTATATAACCTCAATCTTCAAATATTTTATAAATAATCTATTTATGAGTAATAAACTTCCTTCAAATCCTTTTTAAGTTCTTGTACCATTTAGCCAGAACAAGCTGATGCTATCTAATCTTGTTTATTATCTGCTTGGCGATATTAGCCAATTACTTTATTTTTAGACCTATTACTATTTCTGTTAGGGTTTTTCATCTACCCAGATTTAAATATGTTACACGCGCCCTGGGTTTGAATTCAAAATATTTGAGAATCACAATGTTTTTAATGAAAACCCACCCTTCAATACATGATATACACTATACTTTATTTATAAATTATACTCTCCTACTTCTATCACATTTCGCAGTCATATTTGCTGCATCTCCTTTATACCTTTATCAAAAACAATAACAAATTCTCCTCCTCAACACACATAAAAATATCATAAATATAAACTTCTAAACGTACTCCTCCTGACACCATTTACAACACAGTAATTTTTGAATTCGCCGCTTGCAGGGCTGCCAACTTAACTACACACATTTCATAATTCTCATAAATGATTCCTTTTAGACAATAATTTCGATTCATAAACTTCTGGGCTTATATTTTATAGTATTTCTTAGGTCTTAATATAAATAATTTTCTATACATCAGGTACAATACTTTCTTTTGCTAATGGCTCTTTGGTTTTTTTGGTAGCTTGTATTCACTTTAACTCTTTTCAGGTAACAAACGTGGCATAATTAAAAGTAATAAATATAAAACATATAAATAAATATATCGACATTAATAAATATAATAAATAACAATAATAAATAACTCTTTGGGTACAGTACTTCTTTTTATAAACATATGTTCAACAGACATTACATTCATTTGATTTGGGTGGCTTTGGTCAGCTGGTCGCTGTTCTACAATTCAGAGTGCTACATGTTACATCAGAATTTGCTATCGACTTTCATAACTAACCTAACTGCTCAATTTTTTCTCTTAAAAAGGTAATTAACAAATTTTAATTTTATTATCCCCGCTTGTGTCCTTTTTTATCTGATGTATATAATTTAATTACATATTTAAAAATTGTTCTTTTCCTTATTGCAGGCTTCTGACGGCTGGAAGGAATTAAAACATTGGATTGTTGCCACGAGGTCCTATACCAATTTTAAATTTATTAAGGAAGGTTAGTAATTGGCTTGATAGTGTTGTTTTCCTTTGACTTCTTATCATATTTATTTCAAATTCTGTGATATGGTTTGTAGAAATTTCGTGGCTTTCCCGTATCTTTTTGGTTTTCTGCTTGTAGTTGTTGCTGTAGGCCGTTCGGTTATCTGCTGTTCGGTTTTTGATTGTTGAGGCTGTCCTAATTGATAATTTTTTTCATCATAAATTTAAAGCCCTTGTATCCTGTATGCTTTTTTAAATAATTCCTTGATTCATTAATGGTAGTTCCTTTCAATCCATTCTTATTCCAATCATCATATAATTTTAATTCATCTTTCCTTTTATTTTCATCTAATACTCTTGATTTCGGCTCATTGTAACTCATTAAGCTTGCAACAATAAACATTTTTATAATATTAAATTTCCAATTATCAATCATAGATTCATTTAATAATAACAATACAATATTTTTCATCATATCTACAACACACTCTTTTATTAATATCACAGCCATTATAACAAATAGTATATAATATATCAGAACCTTTATTATCTCCTTAATAGTATAACCTCTAATCATATAGCCAGGTACTTCCATTTTATTTCTATTATTTTTTAATTCCTCCAATCTTATTAGCCACCGTCTGTTCTTTATTAATCTCCATGAGTAATTCATTTCCTTGTTGCCCATGCACGAATCCATAGTAGTCTTATCGGTTCCATTTTTAATACATTCATTTGATCCATTTTGCCGGTCACATAGCTGGTTTGCACTCTTGAAACGTATGTGCCGCGGATGCACGCCGTCGGTCCGCTCCTGTCCTCCTCGGTGTCGGTCCGGTGTCTTCATCGGGCGTTTGAACCGTGCATGCGGCCTCCATCGGCGCGCGCGGTTCCTCCGTTTCTTCCGCCTCCGGGCCTTGCGATGCATCTTGTACCTTCGGTCATGCAGTCCGTCCTCCTCGTCCTGATGCCGGTCGGGTGTCCTCGGGCGCCTCCGTCTCCGGGCCTTGCGGTGGTCGCTCCTCTTGTCCGGTAGTCCGTCCTCCCGGTACTCCCTGGTGTCATCCTTCCCGTCATTTGTGCGTTTCGGTGGTGTCCATTGGTGCAGGTGCATGGATTCTGTGGGCGGATGCTTGATGGCGGTCGAAACAGGTAGTATGGTGGCGGTCAAAACAGGTAGTATAGTGGTGGTCTCCTCCTGGCGGCTGTTTATTTTTAGCAGTGACTCTTCGGTGGCAGGTTGCTCTTCGGTGGGGAACAGGAAACTTAGTAGGGATTGATGCTTGCGGCTGGTTTTTGGTGGTGGTTTATCTGGTATTGGCTTCGGTTCTTCTAATACTATTTTCGGTGAGTCATTTCTAAAGGTGGTGTATGATGTTGAAATATCTTGATTTTCTTGGTTTATTTCATTTGAGCTTGTGCTTGTTATATCGGGGGTATCATATAGTCCCTGGTTTATTAGCTGTAGTTTTCTGTATATCTGGTGGCGGGTCGTTGGGTGCTGGGTTCCGGGTTTTTTTGTTGATTTGATCTGGACGCATGCTCTAATGTGTAGTTTGTACTTATTTGATGAGGTGGCGGTTTGTAATTTCTATTATAATTATTCTGAGTGTAATCATTATTTGTGTTAAATCGATCACGGCCATAATAATACTTTCTTTCATAGGTTTGCTGTGGATAATGGTTTGTTTGACGATTCTGAAAACTTCTATTATTCCAGCTGTTATTTTGATTATGATTATTGCGGCGTTTAAATTGAGGGGTAGATCGTGAGCAATCATATGGTACTGATTCATAATTTTGGCTGTTATACTGATTAAATTTTGAGTTATGTTGATTTGGTGCGTATCTCTGGTCTGAACGGTGGTTTGATATGGCCATCACAGACTGTATGCCATATAAATGATTTATCAGCTGCTTACAATCAGTAATGGGTTGTGTGGCGAGTGCCATTCTAACTTGATACGGTAGCTTCTTTAAAATAATACTTGCTAATGCCGATTCATTAATGGGCTCGCTCAATTGAGAATTTTTAAACTGTAGGGCAGTGACGAAAGTGGTACATGCACCGTCTAAATTAGGGTTGAAATCGCATGATATAATGTCCGCTAGCACGTCCAACTGTTTACTTCTGCTCCAATACTGTTCCAGGAAGACAGCTACAAACTCATCCAATGATGTAAATTCATGGACTCTACTCCGAAAGAACATCAGGGGTTCGCCAATCAATAAACTAGTCAAACGAAGACGCCAAAAATTCCAAGAGGTGGGTGTTAATGATTGTACTAGTTTTATCTGATCTATAAATTCTTTAGGTTGGAGATAGCGGTCTGTATTGTCAAAACGGCCTAATTCATTGAAACTGTGTAGTGAATCAAACGTTGCTATGGGAATAGGCTCTATATTCTCGTGCGGAAATTGATGTATTTGACTTTCAAGTTGTACCAACTTCTCTTGGGCCTGTTTCCAATGACTAGAAGCTTCTGTTTCATTATCTACTACTTCGGCATTTAATTCAGATGAAAATAATTGCTGTTCTCCAACGGCTGTCTCCAATGAATTAAGTTGTACTTTGTTTTGATTTATATCAGAATTTAGGTGAGCTATTTGTGTAGATTTACTATTCTGTTGTTTATTTATGGAAATAAGTTGACTATTGTTCCTGTTTGTAGCTATTTCATGAATTTGTGAAGTGTTTTGTGCTGGTAGGTTATCTATTCTTTCCGCAGTCTCCTTATCCATTCTTACCGATGTATCCTTCAGTGATTCCCGCATTTCCTTCATTTCCGCCTTTAAGTTCTTCATTACTGTGGTCATTGTTTTTTCTAAACTATTAGAAAATGACTTGATCATCCCCTCTACTAGAGCCCTTCTTATTGCTTCTTGGGAGACATTTAACGGTTTATTACTGTTCACAGGATTCTTGGCGGTGATTGAAGAGATCTGGGCGTTGGACTCCATCGCGCCCCCTCAGCATCGATCTCCGCTACTATCGCCGTCTGCAGTGTGTCTGCTACCTTACTTTGCGTGGACGAAAAGAGACTCATATTTTAAAAATGGATTAAGTGTCAAGTGTTTGTTAAAAAAGTGAAAGTTTTGGCCAACAAGGCATTAATAAGGACACAAATGAGGATAGGCCTATGGACATTACAAGCCAGGTAACCTATTTATTACTTAAGCTCTTATAATATAATAATACTATTCATTGATTTCTGACTAGCAGTTTAGGCCCATAAAATATAATAGCTCTCTCTATAAAATATTTTCTTTTTACATAACAATAATAAAAAATTTTCTTTAAAACATATAATTTCTCTTTATTTAAAGCTATTGATTCCCCAAAAAGTAATACAAATTTCCTTCGCCAGTTTTCCTCAAAACTCGTATAAGTTATCTATAATTTTCAATATGGTTATTGACCTAATTTCAAATAATTATTCAATGAGCTTGGCTCTCATCATCAGCCCCACGTTGGGCGCCATGTCTTTCTGTCACGTTATTCTTTATATTTAAATAACGATTAGCCTCCTGCTTGGCATCAGTCGGTAAAGCATGAGATTTAATATAATTAGGTCGTGGTTTTCTAATAGTATTCAGTCTTAAAAAATCTTGATAGGCCTAGATATGGGCTTCTCCTATAACTCTTGTAATTCAATAAATAATAAATATATATAAAAATGATACTTATACTATAGAGATGAGGAATAAAAAATAAATTGCACACCATGAAAATTTCACACATATATTACAAATAATGCAAAGATCAATCGAGGCAAAAAATATATATAGAGCGATAAAAAATATAATATAAAAAATAGAACAATATTTGAAATCAATAAAAATATCACAGGCTAAACTTTATATTCTAGATTTGTGGCACGAATCATTACCATGTGCCTTTATCTTGAAATCATATGCATTCTTTGGCATGTAGCTGTGACATGTACTTGCTAATACTTGTCGGCTTGGATAATTCAATCAAAAATATGTGCTCTAAGATCAGCTTGATAAATTAGCCACTAATAATCCAAATATATATATATATTAAAATCTCTAGTATTTAGTAGATTTATTTGTATCGATATATATTTTCATCTCAGGGTGCAAGATTCGGCACCTGACGGAATAGGTAGAGCCATTCATCTAGTGAATTAGAACTATGATAAATTATCGCAAATTGTATTGCAAAAAATTAAATATTGTATGCATACGTTTGATAGCCTAGATTTCGTACTTCTTTGATTAAATAGAAATTTCTAAAATATTGATCTATATATTTTTCTTTCAATTAAATACCTTTAATACTAATTTTACTTGCGCAAGTATTACTCTTATTAATTTCTCAATTTATAATAACCCTTTCGGCGAGCTAGCTTTGATCATCAGATTATTTCGAAGCACTAGGGCGCCCATCACTAAATTCAAATTTAAATCACTCACGTGTCGAAAATCTTCTTGTAAGCCGCCGATGTCGATCCAACTCCATGTGGTCCGGGAATATGGTAGCCGGAATCGTCTCCTCCAAGGGGTTATAAATTTAATTATAATGAAAAATGACTTCTGCTTCACAATAGCATCACGAAGTCTTCTTAAGAAATTTAATAATTTACTTTAACTTTAACTTTTACAAAATTATTAATAAGGTACTTCGCTCTAAAATATTTGGGGTCCTCTTATGGTGGCATCTGGCTGGCGAGTTGCTGGCGAGTCTTGGTTCTTCCTTCTCAAGTTTTACAGATTCTCTTTCCGACTTTCAAATTAGCATAAAATTTAAATATCTCAATCCTCCGCCATTAAATTCAAATAGATCTTACAAAAAATGCCAAGATATTGCTTAGATTATATGATTAATAATTTCTTTGCATTCGAGCCATATTGATAACATAGATTACACAAATTTTTACACGAAATCTACTACAATTATATAAATATATATAAATATTTTTGAATCGGCCTACAGTTGCCGCCCATTAACTGCCGTTTTACTATTGGTGCATGCAAATTTTATTAGGTATTCATGCGCCTGGTAACTCTTATTTCCTGAATACATTAAATTATTTTTATTTGGTTTTTTATTTATGCTCTTTGCATGCTAGTTAATATTCTATATATTAATATTAATTCCATGCTACCTAATAATTAGCCACGTGGACGGGTGTTTTTTCACATCGCACACCATCCGAATGCAATAAAGCTCTGCCAAGGGGTTTTGGTCAGATTCTACGTTCTTCGGTTTGATCGATCTCTAGGTCACCGATCCGTGAATACATCTATATAACCTCAATCTTCAAATATTTTATAAATAATCTATTTATGAGTAATAAACTTCCTTCAAATCCTTTTTAAGTTCTTGTACCATTTAGCCAGAACAAGCTGATGCTATCTAATCTTGTTTATTATCTGCTTGGCGATATTAGCCAATTACTTTATTTTTAGACCTATTACTATTTCTGTTAGGGTTTTTCATCTACCCAGATTTAAATATGTTACAATATTAAATGATAAAGACTAAGAAATTGTCAAAAAACACAGATTTATTTATACTTGGAAAGACCGGTTTCGGTTATTACACCATTGCCAATCTTCAATCTCTGATAAACTAAAACTAAATACAAGAGCAGCAGTATTTATACTAGTAGGCGAGTACTGCTATTGATCAATCTCTGTTCATCAGAGATTGACAATTGTGTAATAACCGAAACCGGTCTTTCTAAGTATCAATAAATCTGTGGTTTTTGACAATTTCTTAGTCTTTTTCATTCAATATGAATAATTACCACAATATCAACTTCTCAACTACACAAAAAGTTGTAAATATTATGTGATTGTTTGTATCAATGTGTACAAATAAAAAAACAAATACATATGAATTAAATAATAAAATACTGAAGTATTCTGAAATACAATATCTAAGTACAAAACTGTACCCGATTAGCTGGAGAAGCATCTTTTAGATGATTATATTATAGGAAATTGAGAAATTATTAATTTTCCTCTTATGCATGAACATTATGAAAGAAAAATCATTAATAGATGATTTGATGAGATATCGATCGTTTTTGAGAATAAACTATTTCATTCTTGACAAGCTATCCTTGATGGAGAAATTATCTAGTCCGGATGATTTGTGAAAACATAATAATTATTATTATTGATATTATCATCGTTGCTCACTATGAACATTAATGCTCAATTTGTTTTTGAGCTTGATGACAGAACGGTACCTTAAAAAATCTGTCTTTGTTTTCCGTGCACGTCTTTGAGTATCTATGGCTTTCAGATCGAGGCCAGGTATTGGAAGACATCTCCAGCGCTGGCTACAGTGGTGTATTGTGAGCAATAAATCAGCTGAAAGCAAGTCTCCAGAAAAAGGATGGCATTGCATCGATTTACGATGCTCACTTTGACCGTATTTAGACGAAGAAAAGGTTTTTCGAACAAGTCACAGCCGTGCCGCCTACTAAGTAACGGCCGATTAGTTTGATTTATTTGTTTTCCGAAAGGCTTAATTGCAGCGTTAACACCAAAGCAATTTGTTTTTACGGCTGTAATCTTTTATTGCATTAGCCCGCCGGCTTTATCACTTCCAGAATGGAAATCTGACATTTTAATATGTAATTCTTAGTTCTATTTGAATAGGCGTCGTTTTTAGGTTTTTAGCTATTGAATGGTGGTTATCTGAGCCTAATTCTCCATTACAGTATGATTATTACGCTTCAATGTGAATAAGTTTTGAATACCGAAAACTATAAATATCATTCCTAAGGAAAATTTGATTCAGTTGAGTTGAGGAAGAAATGAAAAGGAAGATACATTGAGAAACAAGCTAAACGTTTTTGAAAACTCTCAGCATATATGGTCCATTTCATGTCTTATTTGAAGGTTTTCTCTAGAAGGCGAGATTTGAAGGATTATGATTCAATCTTTGTAGATTGAAATTGTTCTATGAGGAAGATAATGTTGTTCATAGAGTTTTCGTATTCGTGTGATTGATGATACAGTTTGGGAGATTGCTTCTTGAACATCATTCTAACCTTTTAGGTTAGAGTTGGAGCATCTGCTCCATTTTTAGGGATTGTGAACTAGAACTTCAAATTCTGTCCCTTTACTCATCTTATCTCACAAGTGATATTTCTCTTGTTAACAAAAAACAGGGGTGACCAGCCCCCCCTTAAATAAGATAAAATTCAGCTGCTTTCCCCTCCACCCACAAAACGTTTCGCCGGTAGTCATTCTAAACACATGCTGCAATCGATTTGAGAATGTATGATGCTTATGGCTTTATAGCAGACAATGTATAACTCGGGAATTGGAGCATTCTCGCTAGAGAGCATTATGAGCCCAAGTGCACGTTACATTTTATCTCTACAATAAAATCAATCGTGAGCACACTAGATTCTTGATTTATTTGCAGCATACCCTATTTGGCAATCTTGAAATAAATCATACTAATTTTATATGCATCGACTGTTGTTATGTTTGATTCGATGTTCGGTTGTTTTGTAGAGTGGTGAGGAGGAGGTGGTGGAGGAGGAAATTGATGAGGAAGAGAAGCCTTGAAAAGAAGTGAACCGCTTCCTTGACAGGCCTACACACACTGACCCGAGGCTCGGGTGGCAAGGACCATTGTTACTGGAGTCTGTGTGTTGGAAATATGTAGAAGGGTCATTTCCCGTCGCGTTGACCCGATTAATATGCAGCCTATCGTCTCTCTTGTGACAGCTATGTCGTCTCTCTTGCACCGCTTGCCGATTAATAATTATCGTAAATTAATGTTATTGTCTCGTTGCGGTGTTAGTTAAAAGCCGAGAAAGACGTGAAGTGAAACGCGGCTCGACTCGGCTCTGCGAGTGCGAGCAGTTAGTTGGCGGACAACCACTGACCACTGACCACTCACCACTGACCGCCATCTCGTCCAACTAATTAATGCTCGCATTAATCTTTTCGCTTTAGACAATCTGCTCGACTCTCTGTCCTCCCGTAGCAACACCAAAAGAATTCCAAACACGAATAAGCTGTATGAATTATGGCTGTCTCCAATTACTTGTTTATAATTATCATTATTCGTGTTACATGAAATGCCCGTCAATGTAAAGCTCAAGACTATGGAAATATTTCCATGAATTATTGCCACGATATCAGAATTACTGTATTCATGGATCAACCTTGAATTTGTTAGTTTTTAGAGCAAATTCTTTTTTTTGCCTGTAGGTCTTGTTACAATGTTTCTGAATGGATTTCTGAATGAAATTTTCTCCAGTCGCACTTATCCAATATTTTGCATAGTCCAATAGTTTTTTTTAACCTTTGCACAGCCTTAATACATTGCTCTACTACCTTATTCATTTAGCCTACCACTTTGAATTATTTTTCACTGTACATAATTGATTCAAGGTATCTGTTACCCTACAAATCATTCATTATCCTAAGAATGGTTGAATCATATTGATCATATTTGAACTATCTTACGATCCAACTTCTTTCATTGGTAGATGAATAGTCTGAAGTTTGTTCAATTTCATCATCATTCCGTTTCTTTGGAACTTGCAATAATTACAACAGTTTTTTCATTCATTCATAAAATCAGCTGATGCTATTTGGAAGCTATCACAGACAGGCTTTCATGCGATGACACATGATTTCAGCTGGTTATATACATATAATTTACAACTTTTATCCCGGTTTCTCAGTCGTTCAATAAACAACGCTATAGCTATTGATTCATAACTTTATCAATTCAATAAATTTTTATTGGTTCCTTAATAGTTATTTGTGCATCTAGGGACCAAAGTGCAACTTTTTCTCCCTGAGGGAAACTGTTGTCGCCCGATGGCGTAGCCGAGGGCGACAATTTCCTGAGGGAGAATAAGTACTTTAGTCCCGTGATGCACACAACATTTTTCCTCCACCTACACCAATACCTATAACAATGAATAATTTGTATATTGAATAATTAAATAAAGTTTGCATAAACGAAAACGTACCTTTAGATGAACGCTCTCGTAGAGATGCCGTGACGTTAGAGGTGTGTACTTTTTCATATCCACGTTAGAGGTGTGTACTTTTTCATATCCACCAACGGTTGAACATAACCTAACAATCGAAATAGAGCTACTTATTTCCTAGAGCTAAAATATCCAAAGATCGAATAGAGCTCTTTTAGCACACTTGAAATTTGGACAATATGAATGTCAACAATGCTTGCCGTCGTCGACTGCGGAAAAGTTCGCATAAACGAAAACGTACCTTAGATGAACGCTCTCGTAGAGATGCCAATGACGTTAGAGGTGTGTACTTTTTCATATCCACCAACGGTTGAACATAACCTAACAATCGAAATAGAGCTACTTATTTCCTAGAGCTAAAATATTCCAAAGATCGAAATAGAGCTCTTTTACTTTTCCTCTACCGACCACGACAGTGTTGCCAATTCCTTCCCATTCTTCAATCGCGGCGTTGTCGGACTTCTTCCCATGTTAATCTTATGGGTTTATTTTTACTCCCTTGGGAGTAAAAGTGATCACTTTTCCCGCTGGGAATTATTTTTAGTCCCATGGGAGGAAAAGTAGTACTTTAGTATTCGATTCCAGGGTGTAAAATGAGCTTTTGATAGTAGTGGAGGAAAACATATTTATAGAATCCATGGCATTCATCTGTTCAATGAATCTGGCAGCATGGCATGATTCCAAACCGACCACTTTCGTAAACAAACTTATATGGTAGCCATGGTAACCAACTGAATCTTGTTTGTTTAATCCTTGCTGCTTGTGTGTGAAGTTCAAGTTGAAGGTTTTTTCCTACTTTAATGATATTTTTTCAAGTTATTATTATAATTATGGCAGAGAGAACGAGACTGGGGCAAGAATTTTGCAGAGGTTGAAAAAGAACAATTAGTAGAGATCTGCCTAAAGTAAAAATGTGATAGAAAAAAAAAAGTATTAATTAATACTTTTACATAATACTCTTTTATATAATAAAAGTATGTATTAATTAATACATAATATCAATAAAGATAAAAGCAAGGCATGGGATGCAGTGAGAGAAGAATATAATTCTATTCAAATCTAACTCAAACACATCATCATCTGAACTGCTGCTGTAACTAATATATCTAGATCCATTTCAATATTGTTTTTATTTAAATAACAGAACATCGAACACAAAACATTCCAACATAACCTTTAAACACATTCATCGATTCGATATAGATAATATTATTACAGGCTGGATTTTGGCATTATTTCGTTCAATAAACAAATCTATAGCTTATCCCATATGATTGTGATTAGGCGTACGGTAGTCAAAGAAGAAGAAGAAACAACGCAATAGCTATTGATTCAATAACTTTATCCAATCAATAAATTTTATTGGTTTCTCAAACATATTTATAAAATCCATAGCTATGGAACGATTTATCTGTTCAATGAATCTGGCAACATGGCATGATCCCAAATGGTCACTTTCGTAAACAAACTTTATACATGGTTCCTATGGTAACCATGGTAACCAACCAAATCTTGGATGTTTATTCCATGCTTCCTGTTGTGAGGTAATTTCCTACAGTTGGAGCATCTGCTCCATTTTTAGGGATTGTGAACTAGAACTTCAAATTCTGTCCCTTTACTCATCTTATCTCACAAGTGATATTTCTCTTGTTAACAAAAAACAGGGGTGACCAGCCCCCCCTTAAATAAGATAAAATTCAGCTGCTTTCCCCTCCACCCACAAAACGTTTCGCCGGTAGTCATTCTAAACACATGCTGCAATCGATTTGAGAATGTATGATGCTTATGGCTTTATAGCAGACAATGTATAACTCGGGAATTGGAGCATTCTCGCTAGAGAGCATTATGAGCCCAAGTGCACGTTACATTTTATCTCTACAATAAAATCAATCGTGAGCACACTAGATTCTTGATTTATTTGCAGCATACCCTATTTGGCAATCTTGAAATAAATCATACTAATTTTATATGCATCGACTGTTGTTATGTTTGATTCGATGTTCGGTTGTTTTGTAGAGTGGTGAGAGGAGGTGGTGGAGGAGGAAATTGATGAGGAAGAGAAGCCTTGAAAAGAAGTGAACCGCTTCCTTGACAGGCCTACACACACTGACCCGAGGCTCGGGTGGCAAGGACCATTGTTACTGGAGTCTGTGTGTTGGAAATATGTAGAAGGGTCATTTCCCGTCGCGTTGACCCGATTAATATGCAGCCTATCGTCTCTCTTGTGACAGCTATGTCGTCTCTCTTGCACCGCTTGCCGATTAATAATTATCGTAAATTAATGTTATTGTCTCGTTGCGGTGTTAGTTAAAAGCCGAGAAAGACGTGAAGTGAAACGCGGCTCGACTCGGCTCTGCGAGTGCGAGCAGTTAGTTGGCGGACAACCACTGACCACTGACCACTCACCACTGACCGCCATCTCGTCCAACTAATTAATGCTCGCATTAATCTTTTCGCTTTAGACAATCTGCTCGACTCTCTGTCCTCCCGTATCAACACCAAAAGAATTCCAAACACGAATAAGCTGTATGAATTATGGCTGTCTCCAATTACTTGTTTATAATTATCATTATTCGTGTTACATGAAATGCCCGTCAATGTAAAGCTCAAGACTGTGGAAATATTTCCATGAATTATTGCCACGATATCAGAATTACTGTATTCATGGATCAACCTTGAATTTGTTAGTTTTTAGAGCAAATTCTTTTTTTTGCCTGTTGTGGTAGGTCTTGTTACAATGTTTCTGAATGGATTTCTGAATGAAATTTTCTCCAGTCGCACTTATCCAATATATTTGGATAGTCCAATAGTTTTTTTTTAACCTTTGCACAGCCTTAATACATTGCTCTACTATCTTATTCATTTAGCCTACCACTTTGAATTATTTTTCACTGTACATAATTGATTCAAGGTATCTGTTACCCTACAAATCATTTCATTATCCTAAGAATGGTTGAATCATATTGATCATATTTGAACTATCTTTACGATGAACAACTTCTTTCATTGGTAGATGAATAGTCTGAAGTTTGTTCAATTTCATCATTATTCCGTTTCTTTGGAACTTGCAATAAATTACAACAGTTTTTTCATTCATTCATAAAATCAGCTGATGCTATTTGGAAGCTATCACACAGACAGGCTTTCATGCGATGACACATGATTTCAGCTGGTTAATATACAATATAATTTACAACTTTTAGATCAACAAACTGATACGGTTTGAGATATCAATGTGCGGTTTTCACCATTCATTCTCTATTTGAACTCTGTATCAAAATCATGTATCACATGACAACCTTCTCATTTAAAAAAATGAATTTGAATTCATATGAGGGACAAAGATTTTGAAGCGACAGAGTACTTTTTCATTTCTAATAGGATCCAAAATGAAACTTACTGTCTAATTATTCTCGTAAAGAAATATTTAGCTGTTTCCATAATTTTCAACAACTCTGTATAGTTAGAAGTTACAGGTTTCAAAGATTAAAATAGAACAGTTTTTGAGTGAGTTCTCCAACCCAGGGGGTCACTTGTATAGCACGAGAATCTCTTACCATTTATTTAATGTCGATCAGAATACAAACATCTTCTATGCTTGTAGTTGGGATCAAGTGTTGTGGATATTATACAACATATAAGTGCTAAATCCAGCTTTGAATTGAATTTAGGACATGCAGACTTCTATTCAGTTTCACTAACAACAAACTTCAGTATCACGACGCTGTAGTAGTTTTAATCCTTTGTGTGCTCGAGAAACCATATAGCACAATACCTAATATCTTCATTCTCAATTATACAGCAATCTGGACCTACAATGCGGATCTTCTTTTCTACTTTGTAAATTAACATAGAATAGATTTCGAGAGAGAATCTCAACCTGAGCTTATCGAGTTGATATCCCATTATCCCCTACATGTTATTTTCAATCTCGGAATGCAAATTCAGATGAGCTACAACAGAAAGAATTTAATCAATCAACTTTTCAATCTTTTCTGACCTTGTTCAATACATTATCATCTTAATCCCATATCACTTTCATATCAGATTCACATTAGTTAGTTGAGGTTATTCATTCGCAACAAATGGTTGTATATCACCGGTTCATTTTGTCCAAAAAAATCCCCAGCGGATTTATTTGATGATACTACTTCATCCTACTGAATATTTATAACAATTCATTTAGTCGAGTGTGAGTAGATATTTAGCGCCCGCTGATTTTGAAATTCAAAATTCATAACATAGTCGTCGAAAAATGTGTGAGTTGAATATTGGATATCTAATGAAATATTCAAAATCATACATCAACAAAAACTATATGATATTTCATTCAGAAATCAGCTAGAGATGATGAGGATGAGAGGATGAACTTGTTCATTCTCAAATACAAATTTTCACCAAGGATGTTATCCAGATTTTTATATAGGTAATGGGAAGGATGATAAATCTTCCTGTATCTGAGCGAGTACCAGCGCTCATACTATAATAATACAATATACTATACCAGCGCAATCACGAAGCCAAATTTCCAACCCACTCATTTACAGGATTTTTTCAATATTATTCCGTTCTATTCCCCCAAAAATTGAAGTATTTTTCACTCCCTGACTCAGTCATCATCTTTTTCCATATAGGATTAGCAAAGCCGTCGCATCAGACTGTATTCCTTCTTCAATCATACTTGATGTTAACACACCCTTCCGGTCGTTATGAAGCTCCGACATGCTTTGAAAAATTAATTTAATTATACTCAGATGCTGAAAAGTTAATTTAATTATACTCAGATGCTGAAAAGTGATGAACCACAATGTGAAGTAAATTCATCTCTTATACTTGACTGGAACCTTTCGATTGATTGATATTTCCATGAATAAATGCAGTCGTTCCTACTTCGTTTTCTTCTTCATTCTTTCTTCGGCTTCCACAGTCCTCTTGGAAGGGAAGGAAGTCTTTGAACTGAAGGAAGGGATTTGACTCTCCAACTATGCAATCAGTTACAGTAAGTTCTCCAGTGTTGGGTTTTCTAATTCTATCTAACCAACCAATAATTGATAATACTGAACTTAAACTATACTTAACAACTGCCGTATCTCAAATGCTCGCTGAAAAGTGAGTCTGAGTGTGGTGTGTGGACCTAGTGATCCAAATAGAGTCCTCACTCTCGAGTCAGTGCACCACTCCCCCCCCCTCAACATAGCATACCCTCGATCACGACCACCTCCAAACACGCCTACCCTTTATCGACCATCTTGCCATCTGAATTGCTTTTCCTCAATAATAAACTGCGCGCTGATACGAGAGAGCCTTTCACTCAATTTAACAAGTACAACCACCACAGCCACAGATAACTGTAATAAGATTGAAAATAACAGTTAATCAGTTCCTGTTTTAAGTGACTATAACTTATTGTAAGCGGAGGAGGTTCGTAATTAAATTATCATTATTGCTGCGGTGGAGCACGGATCACCACTATCATCCGGTAGCCAATGAGATGTTTGATCCCGTTAAAGGATACAGTCTTTAGAAATAAGCATATGGTAGAATGGTTACAGGATAAAAGATGAATCCCAACCAAGAAAAAAACAAATCCATTTCCTATATCATTAGTTGAAACTTTTGGATGAGCTTATCAATATCAAAGTGCAGCTCAGACTTTTCATTAGAACAGTCAATGATACATAATATCACGATAGTGATCTTAACAATAACAGACTCCCAATCGATAAATTTCAAGGAATACAGAAAATTTCCTTCAATCGAAATATACAAATTCTATTCTATCTCCAACTCTCCTTGTAACATGGGAGAGAATGCATCGCGTTACTATTGCAGAGTATTATCAGATTTTGGCGGCCAAAGAAATAAATCAATTCAAGCAAATTAGGCTCACCTTGTATATGAGCATTATTTTCCAACGTAGTTTTCATTGAATGCAATCTATCATTGTTGATCTATCATTTTTATTTTCTTACCTCGTATTTTCTTACTTTTTTTTACTTTCCTTCTTTGTAAATTTCTTCAAATTGAGATGTTGATAGGAATCCAACCATTTTATTCATTTTAGAAAAAATTTTGTTTTAGTAACACTCGGCCCCTGCGTTCAGGTTTTAAACCTTTTCATGGAATTTACGTATTTAATAAAAATACTATTTTACTTTTAACTTATTTTGTTAATTGTCAATTGTATTTATATAATCATAGACATCCATGTATGCATTGTATGAAGGAGAAATAAACCATTGATTGATTAATCTTTACAAACATATTTTTCCCATCAATCAGTTCAAGTTACAGCTTGATACCACCCATTACAGGGCAATGAATAATAAAGTCTTGTATTTGGTACCTAGAGCTATGCTATACATAGAAAGCACTCCATTCTCGATAATATGAGGCATTTGCTGGTTTTCTCAGCTATTACTAAATCGAGATGTTTTTGCAGTTATACAAATGAGTGGCATCCAGAGCCGCCAATGCAATAGCTTCCGTTGGACTTTGGAGCTGATAAGGCGCCGCAGATGCGATCGGTACATGCTGAGGCCTACTTGAACTCAGCGAGCGTGTTATGTACTCGGTGCTTTCGAATTTGAGCGCGATGAACAAGACAGATTAGGACGAGTGCTGCTGCTTCTGGTGGGAAAGTGCAAATGCGACAGTGATCTACGTAGGGTGAGCGTCTTCTTGTTGGTTGCTATCAATTTACTGCACGAATTAACGCGCCTAGCTGTCGGCAATAAATCTCGACGAGCGCCATATTTAACTGAATAAATTTGCTCTCGCTTACAAGTCGCCAAGTAATGCGTTCTGTTATGTAAATATGGGTCGCATTCGGGTCGGTCGCGGTCGCCGCTGTGAATAGAGCCATGCATTATTCGAAACGACTGGTCGGGTAAAATGGATGCACCGGGCACAGGGTGGCATGCAATGCACTGCACCGCACACGGCAATGCTATGCACTGCACTGCACACGGCAATGCTATGCAGAGACAACATCCCGACGGGTGCTCCTCCCAATAAGGAGTGCTACTGTTCGGTGTGCTATTTCAAACCTGCCGGCCGCCAGGCAACCACTGCATCTGCAACACTGCCACCAGCTCAACCCATCATTAAGGTGCACAAACATTCCCTTCTTGGAACTTGCAATTAAAAAAGTTTGGATTGGGTTGTGGAGAGAAAAATTATCACCAAATATCGTATTCTCTTGTGGCACTCTCTTTTTGAAACGTGAAATATCAATATGATGATCCAGGTGAAATGTAAACTACTCTGAGCTTAATTAACTTCACTTCACGTTCAATATAATGATATATATATATCACTTGTAAAGATGCAAAAAGAAGGAGTAATAAGTTGCGGTTAAGATCGATGCTTCTAAACAGCTGTGCAATGATTAAAATATTATTTGGAGTCATCGATATAGAATATAGAACAACGTTAGCGATCTAAAATCTAAATATCGGCCTGAACATTCCGTTCGTTCACCAACTCATCAATGCAATGTGGTAATGAGCATTGTGCATGAAGATAATATTATCTCATGAGTTAGTGACACTTCAATCGAAATTACATTGCTGAATTGTGTTGGTGATGGCTGCTGAGAATTTTAACATAGTGTGAAATTCAATGAGTGAAATGATGAGCCGTGTAAATTAATATGGAACAGCCATATGAATGTATTATGTTACCGTCGTTCATGCTCATATAAGCTTTAGCGATTGAAGGGACATCCTGATTATGTTCTAGAGGAATTATAATAATCACCATGATGAAGTAATTATTCGCAAGTGTGAATCTTCTTACCGCTCATGAGTTAAATATAAATCCTTTTGACTCATCTCTCATACAAGTCAAATTATGAAGAAAATGCGAATCACTGCAACAGCCAAGCAAAATCACAATCAAATCACTGCAAGATCAGTCGATTTTTCAGGGAGGTGGCATGAAATGAGAAAAATGAAAGTTTCTCCACACTGATAATCTTCAGATTCCAGTATTACTGGATTTTCATGATGCAATAAGTATCACGAAGTGCTTGGGATTCATTCTGCATTCGTTAATACAATAATTCTATTGAAATCTTTGGAGAGAAATAGTACAGGCTCAGCCCAGTTTTTCCTCCAACGTCATAATAAATTATATATTCTGTAATATATACGAGATATGATTATAGTGCTTTTATACAATTTGTGGATTTATGGTCGAAACATGACTCAGTAGCTGCTATATGATGATTGCTTGTGAGTATTCACACCTAAGCCAATTCATCTCAATCGCCCGCTGATGGCAGGACGATGTATCACTTCGAAAAAATATTCGACGAACGATACTGCAAGTTCAATGTCCTGTAGCCAAGTGTATCGTTCACTGGTACGTTACCGATCTCATGGAGGACGTTCATCATGTGCTGCCAGTTAATCACTTCAAGTAGGTGATCAAACTATGATTGAAACGGAACTGTGAAACTGCAATTCAAACCTCATCTTGAATGCATGGACTCACCCATCTTCATGTTAAATTCGAGTTGTACGTGTCATGGATTCCGCTAGTCACCGTACTGATATAAGGAAAACAGCTCCACGGCTAAGCACACTAATCGGTCCGGCTAAATGGCCAACTATCAACAACAGTTTTCGAAAAATCGGATGACTGATATTAATTTATCGTCTTCAAGAGGAGAGCAATGTTATTAGTTAGCTCTCATGGATACCGTGATCATGCTATCTTCTGAGATTGTTGACATCATAATACTATATCAGATTCGATAAGCTTGTTTACTTGAAAAATTGATCCAACTTATGTTATCATTTTTTAGCTATTTATTTGTTTTGTCAGATTGTATTTTGGATTGCAGGGGAAAAATGTGAACTTATCAGCAAAAATAGGGCACTTGTCATTAAGCAAGGAATGAGAATACATGGAATGGAATAAGTAAGCTTGAAGATAAATCAATACTAACAATTTATTGTCATGAGAAAATAGTTTAATAGTTTTTAATTATAAAACATATTTATGCAAGATTGAAGACATTCATCCATAATTTTCATCAGTTCTCTCACTCAGTGTCTAAGTGAAGAAAAATTATTACTTCTATATTATTATGCATTCATTCTTGATTGACAAACAGTTATCATGGCGGGAATAATATTTCTGTAGAGTATTGAGCGATTGAGCCAAACAGTTATCAAAGCTCTATTCTGAAAACGTCTCCTGTCTTTCACTTATGCATTCTTCTAGAAACGTCCCTCACCCACACAAGCTTTACATATTCACTAGAAATTGCTGGATAATAAACGAAGGGTACAATACTATTAAGTCTTCGTACGGCGCCTTTCTACTATCGTTTGCAAATAAGAGAGGGTCATAATAATGTTATATTCTGCAAAGAACAATTTAATTTCAGAGGTCGACTGACCGAATGAAGGTACGAAACGCCTTTCGTTTGTGAAGCCATCCCGTATGGCCTGCTCTCGTATATGGGAAACTGAAGATAACAATGCCTGAGCAATGAGCTTGTTGAACGGAGAAGAATAGAGCAGGAAAGCGTGAGTGAGAGAAACAAAGCCTGACCTGTGTGCGGGTCAGTGCAGTGCATGGTGATCGGCCCACTGATAAGCCCCACTTGCATAAGTCCCCTGTCTCATTCTTATCAGCCGTTAGCGATGCATCTTCTGCTGCACGCTCTATCTAGCTGTCCATTTGACAATAAACCAATTAAATTTATCCAGAAAGGTATCGTCATCAGAAATTTTCTCACATTTCAAATTCTGTCAAAGTTCGGAGCCGTTTTTGAGAGGTTTATGCTACATACATAGCATATTTGTCATTCAACTTGAGAACAGTTGCAAAGGGCAATTTAATAAGGAATGAAATTTCATTAATTCTTGCATAAAATTGGTTATGATTTCGATTTACTGTATCTGGTTGTATAACATGTAGTTTACATGAAGAACAGTACTTACTACTTACTCCTTGGCGCTACATATCATTCATAGCCTTGACCTCCTTCAAAAAACTTTTCCATTTGTCTTTATCGGAAGCCTCACGTCTCCATCCCCTGAAACCCAGCCTCCTGATATCGTCCTCCACATCTACCAGCCAACGCTTTCGCGGACGTCCTCTCAGCTTTCTCCCTCCAGGGTTGTTTCTGAAGACCTTTTCTACAACTCTTAAGTCAACTTGACCCAACCAACTCAAACACCTCATTTTCATCTCGTCAACAATTTGGCATTTCTAGTATAGATCACGCAGCTCTTGATTTGATTGTATTTGCCATCCACCATTAACATAATATACTGGATCAAATATCCTTCTGAAAACCATTCGCTCCCAAATATTGAAAATAACTTACAAACAGTAATAGCAAATGAATATTGAAGTTATAGAGAGAACAATAACTTACGCAATGTATTTTCTGTGAAGACCATCGATTTTAGAATCATTATTTCAAATATAACGATCCTTATCTGGGATCTGTAAAATATTAACTAATTCGTAACTATTCAAGTGATTACTATTTTCACTAAAGTACAAAATTAAATAAATCAGATCCAACAAAATGTTCATGCAATGTGATTGTTACAAGAAATTGTAGTGCAAAATGGATTGAATGAATGGATGAATGAATGTTTCTATTACAGTAAGAAGAACTTAAATCAATCACAATTCAAGAATATTTTAATTATTCATGTTGATTGTGAATGGTAGAAAAGCTATTTCATTCTTCTAAAGTTACTTGTGAATATTATCAACCACTTTTCAAGATAATTCAAAAATTTCAGTTTACTCCAAAACTGAACTGAATGATCATTGCACATACTCTCTTCATGCTTTACTTTAGCAATCAATGACTATCTCGGTTGCATTCCATGGGATATCTTGTAATGACCATCAATCAAACATCCTATTGCAATTCCTTTGTTGGTGCTTGCCTGCAGCAATTTGCAGTCAGCTCCCCGCCCCAAAAGACAGCAATTGAGACTTGAGAGGGGCAACACCAATTGCAAAGAATACAAAGAATGTCCGCGTTGCAAAGAAGCGCCGCAATGACACTGATTTATAGCGACAGATCCGGTCTTGTAATCTTCTGCGCCTGCGCCGAACCAACTCTTATTAATGATGCTAATGATGACAGAAGGACTGACCGGCTGCAGTGCTGCAGCTCACTGCAACTGCTTATAAGCAGCTGCTCGTACCGGTATACTTTTCATACTCCCGCAGCTCTCACCCTGAATAATTTTCATTGGATTTGTAACCGTTGCCCGAGGTTGTTGTGCATTTGCGACGATAATGCACCTCAGCTCTTCGACCTCTGCTTATGAGATTCACTTCCCACTGTCAGCAATGACTAAATTGAAACCATTGATGTTATTACTTGAAAATGGTGACAGCTCTAAGTGACTCTCTATGTTCTTTTCTACGACCCGACCTCTCTTCTCGTCACCAGAATAAATAAAACAACCCGCGCCAACATTCGATACTTTGGTATAAAACTCGATTCTTGTTTACTCAATTCGTACCGATAATATACTATCTGCCAGGTACGATCTTCCACATAAAACTTGTTCGCTCAACAAACTAGTTACATTGTGCAAACATATTGAGAAGACCCAGTCGTAAATATTGCTTGATCGGTTGCCCATCAGGATAGTTCCGAGCCGAACATGTCTGCTGATTTTTGAAAAAAGTTGATTACCCATCAATGTTTAAGCGGTAAATAGCTAGCTATATGAAATGAAACATATAAACTTGAATCTAGCGTATGAAGTGTTCGAAAATATAATTTATAATATGAAGTTGATTATTGTATAAAAGTCAACGATTGGAAATAATTCAAGTTTAGCCATGCCTCTATGGCTCTTTTTCTGTGTTTATTATTTCGGAAATTATTAAGTGGAAATTCACTTTCTAGTATATTTATGAATTTACTGCTAATGTAGTAAAGTTGCCTTCTAAGAAGAGCTGAGTTGGTGTTATATATTTCATATTTTCTTATTGTATTAGGTCTAAGATTATAATTTATGTCATCGGCTAGAGGGAAATTATGCTCGTATTTGAAACTGTAATTTGTTATGCAACTAAGATATAACTGTCGTATAGTTTTAACATCAAATTCACTGAACAAAATCTTACTATCATAAGTTCTAGGTTTCTTTAAAACTGTCTTTATGATGAATTTCTGTGTTAGAAAAAGGTTTTTTTAATAATAGTTTATCCTAACGTACAATAATATTATCATTATCATTGAACAGTCTGCTAGCACTACCTGATCTTGGGTTCGAATCCGGCCGGAGACATGGATCATCTCATCAAATCACCCACCAACTACCACCCACACTAAAAGCTCATGTGGACATCATATTTATAAGTGAAATAGTAATAGGAAGAAAAGAGTAGAAGGAAGAGAATACAACCACACAATTCAATATTATCATACATGTATTGTAAGGTTTGTTACCAAATCATATTGATCCATGGTCCAAAATTCATTTGTAAACTCAAAGTAAAATTAAAAAGCTTGATAGATATCTCAATCCAACAATCAACTCGAAAAATTCTAACAAAAATATTTTATAATGTTCTCAAGAATGATAACTACAGCAAAATAATAATGATTACCGAACTTTATAAAGATTCTAGAATGAATAGCCTTCAATGCATTTCATTGCATACTTTCACTTACTCAACACTCTCTCAAAATGTTCGTTTCGTACTTTTCTTGGATTTTCTCAAAATAAATAATAATTACACTAGAGTATAGAAAACTAGAATTTTAAATTTATTGACCAATCTGTACTCCAGCACTTTTACTACTTGTTTTCAGGATGATGCAGTACCAACCGATCGGGAGGAAGTCTTCCAAAGTAAGTGGGAGCATTAAGTGGACATACTAGTTCAAATGGACTCTCAGGAAGTCCACTAGTCCACTTTCCTAGCGATTGGATGGATCTTCAGACAGTTCCTATCTGGACCTCCAACTCGAGCGCTTCAAGCGAGTCAATTATTCGGATAATAAATGCAAAACTGTTCATTAAAAATACGCGTGGTGAAGCCAATTGACTCGTCAAATGCAGCAATTAAGATAGGGCACGTCTCATTATCTCGCATCAGTAATAGTAGTATCAACGTAACGGTCTCATCATGAGTGATCCTTTTGTTTATCTCGAGGCGATCGCAGAGAAGACGCTACTTGGAGAGCTGCTATCGCTTCTGATGAGTTGGAGAGTCATGGTGGCCGTGGACGAATTGCGAGTATAGAGTGGCCATCACCAGCAGTTGAGAGCTAAAAGAGGAAAAACGTCTATTCACATCTGGTGAAGATGGATTAAATGAGGTTAACGTAATTAATGAAGTTTGAAAGATATTCCTACTTCAGTAATAGTGAATAATTATTATGACGGACATCAATTTGAAAGTTAAACTCTAACTTTTCCAAATAAAACATTTCAAGAATGAATTCATGAAGGACTGGAAAATCATTCGACGCTCTAGAGAGGAGATTCAACTCGATGATAATTGAATTGTCTTGAATATTCATTTATACCATGAGTAGCCTTTCCATTCCTTAACTATTACACATACAATACTTATAGACACGGACCATTATCCACTCACTTGAAGCTCTTCTAACTTGTAAAGTTGTGCTCCTTGGAGGGTTATCTCTTATATATTATGTTTAATACTGATACTTAGACTTCCAGTCAATACAAAATTCTGCAAATAAAAACCTGTTTGGTCTATAAGTTTGATATGATATACTTTGTTCAATTAACAAAATTAATAATTAACCAATTATTATTCAAACATGAGATCTCAGGGATTTATATGAGTTCGGGCCGTGCATGGAAGTAAGCTTCCTACATATATCAAATAAATTTATAAAATGTTCTTATGAACTATGTGATATCACTCAACACGTTGTGACTTTTTCTTTAATTCAGGTTAATTTGAATAGCGCTTTTAATTAATTTCCCCACTATACGTAGAAAACCTAAAACGAGCTCGTTTGACTTATCACTCACATTCATGAAGTTCTTGACGGTCTCGTGGATTGAATTAATTATTTCCAATAATTAATTAGGCAGGCTTCTTTCGTCTCTGCTGGGCTAGCGCGTGGTCCAGATTCTTATAGATTTCTTTCTGAATTAAAGATATACTTATGGGAATTGATTATAAATTACGAACTCTTCAACAACACTGAGTTCACAGATAATTTAACATTCAATACAAATATTTCACATTTAAAAAGGGTTTGGCTTGGTAATTTTAAAATTTAAAAAAGGAAGAAAGAACCCTAAACTCCATGTGCATCCTCTCAGGTCGAGATCTTAAGCCAGGAGAAGGAGGTTTTCAGAAAATTTTGTCTCTTCCTAGAATAATTTTGTAAGCTACTCTCTGATTGATCTTCAATTTAATAAACTCAATACAATTGGTCGCCTTGGAATCAGGGCTTCCTCAACTTTATAATAGAAAAAATTAAATAAAAAAGTTTTTATATAAATACATGTAGTGTTTATCTTAAATTAATTTAATAAATAAATCGTAACATACGATTTTAATAGATAATACATTTAGTTTTTTATATGAGTTTTGTATACTCTGAATTTTCGTGCTTTTTTAGATTATAATAAATATTTATACAGAAATAATAGTTGTTCGTATTTCTACACATCAACTTCCTTTAGTATACATAATATATCCTTTGTGAGTAAATTTTATATAATTCAACCTGTTATATTGGTTGATCGAATGATCAGCTGATTCGCTCAGCATTGATTCTAATAATTATCGATTTATTCAAGATCGACTAATTCTTTTCAAAATGTAAACAAATAATTCTAACCTCAATGTTCATGCAAACTTTTATTTTTTTATAATCCGCCAATAATAAGTAAGCCGCTTTATAATTTTTTAATCCTGCCAATGGGTTCTCATAGTTGTTGAATCACAATTATACATGTTTTCTTATCGTTTTTGATAATACTATTACTCCTAATCGCTAATAATATTCGATTTAAGTTGATTGATCCTTTGACTAGGTCTAACCTCCTTTCCCTTTTATAATTCTATTAAAATTCATTGGTTCATTTTAATATATTTGATGGTACTAAAGTACCACGTGACAAACTGAAACTGATAAATGAAGATTGTTGATGACTCGAATAAGATTGAAAAACCATTGTAACAATCATCTGTAGAAGATGGATGAGAATCATAGACAATCAAAACATTGGCTGCATAAATACTTCACAATGATCAATAACTTCTCGTATTGTGAATGTGAATGAATAACCACTCGTATGCTATTACTATAAGAAATATGTTTGATCGTAGGTAGAACAGTGAGATATTATATTCCTGGACAAGGGATAAATTTAAATAAATGAAAATAGCTTAGATTAGCACAGATAAGCCTGACTGTTTTTTCTCAATGTTTTTCAAGTTTTTCATGATAGATCACCTTCATAGGTACCCCACAACTCATGAATAACATTTTTTTCAATTCCCCCCCCACCACCTTGCTGTAACAGCACATCCTTCTAGGCGTTCAGGACAATATGAAATCTTTCTGCCAAATGGTATTGCTCCGAATAGACTATGGTAATGCAAGGATTCCAGAAATAATTCAGTTTCTTTTGAAAATATTTATTCAATCAACACTAATAACTGAATCAAATAACTAATAATAAAACTGGAGAATTCATCAAATCAATAATTTGCAATATATTATAGTCTTCCACTTGTATGTAAATGTATTTTAGAAATTAGCTTTGAAATTTATAAGTAATGAAAATATAAAATTATAGTTCATTTGAATCATACATCAGAACAATCATAAGAGTTCATTATTATAAAAAGTCAAAATAATGGGAAAAAATAAATTCATACAAGTGTGTCATGATGTGAAATCTACAAATAATATAATTCTATGACTTTTTATGAAAATTTATGAAACAATCAACATGCAGTGGCACATCACACTTTGCACATTTTGTCGTCGATTTCTTGTGGCACTGTCGACAAATCAACTGTTGTTTCTTGCTTGTTGTCTCTGATACTGGTAAGCTGCAAATAAGGTGATCAATTCCATCAAATCGGCTGTCAATCATCACCGTGCTGCTGGGGCGACCACGTTGTGTGACAACTCTCTGTTCGATTCCAAAACTGAGCATGCTATCCTCCTCCTGAATGTCAAGTGGTCCATGCTATTTTCTTCATATCTATTGAAGAGGTTCCATGCGTTTTGTTCTGAAACGTCAATCGGATGCGCAAGTAGAGGCAAATACCATTTTTTCTCCCTTATACCAAATCTGTACAGGGAAATATTTTGATCAGCTATGTCTATGCCACTCATATGCTTATTATAATTGTTAAGCACTTTTGGTTGAAGGACTTGCACTTTTTTCTTCAGTTCCCTTGAGAACCTGTTTACACTTTTCAGTGGCTGAACTTTATCGAAATTCGATGCTATGGAAGCAATATTATTGTCATTCCAACGTGTAATACATATACCACTGACAACATCTGTGCAGTATTCAAATGCTCCACGATTCTTATTCTTTCTCATTTGTTCAACACTTGTCAGAGGACAGCTTTTGTCAACTCGGTTAGCTCTGATGGTGCCAGTTGCACCAATACCTCTTCTCTTCAAATCACTCAATAAGTAGAAACTAGTGAACAAGTTATCAAAGTAGATTGAATATGGAATGTTTTCAGGCAGTTGATCGACATATGTCATTACTACACCATAGCCTAGACCCTTATCATCACAATTTTTTGAACATGTGTTTGCACCTTGGTATGGCTCCAACCAAGTCAAATAACCGTCTGATGTTCCACCGCACCATAGCTTCATCCCGAAACGTATAGGCTTACCTTTTATGAATTGTTTTGCTCCATGACTTCCAGAATAAGGAACCATTGACTCATCTACAGAGTGATTTTGTTCATGAGGCATAAAATTCAGAAATCTCTCATTTAGCATTTCAAAAGTGGACGGATCTTGGCAAATCCGTCAGTTTTGTCTAGTTTATCATTATCACATACATGTAGGTTGGACATAATAAACTGGATCCGATCACGAGGAATTGCATTGCTGACCAATGAATTATGACTGTCTTGGTCTGATTGCCAATACATTGTTTTGCAAGGAGCGTTCACATATCCACTGAGAAGAAGAATTGCAATGAAAACTAACATTTCATTCTCAGTAATATTCCCAATCAAATTTTTCTTGGCTGCATATTGATTGGTGAATGTAACAAAAACGTTGAGGATTTGCTCATCAACAAATAAACGAAAATACTCTAGAGGTGTTCGTTTACCTTTCTCTTCAGAGCAATACATCATTTGAGGCCACTCATTTCCCAGATCTGGTAGTTCTTGTTTCCTCCACTTATATTCTTGCACTATCTTCTTCCTTCTCTTCACTCGAGGATTTGGTGGTGGTGATGGTGTTCTCACTCAAGGATTTGGTGGTGGTGATGGTGTTCTCACTCAAGGATTTGGTGGTGGTGATGGTGATCGCTCTCTTCCAGTTGGTGTAGACCGATTTATTGTTCTGATGCTTTCCCTCTCAAACACAACCACTTCAGCTCTTAGTTGACTGCCCGGAAGGTTATCCATGGATGGGTTGTCTTCTGTTCCAGAATCTTCATCAGTAACATCATTTTCTGGAGGTAAAATAGCTACATCCAATCCATTGGCTGGAATTTGTTCTTCATCTTCAGTCGCGATATTGTCCAACAACTCATTCAAAGTCAGGCGCTTCCTGTAACAAGCGGATACATTTTATGTCATATAGCCCTGAACGCCTTCCAGAAGGATACTGAAAATCAACATGGAATTATAAGAATGTAGTCTACTTGATCTAGGGCTATAGACTTCTACATCATCGTTTGCACCATCACTTTGACTACTTATTACCAGAATTTGAAATCAGAAAGTTTATTTGAAAAAAAGTTATACTTACTCATTACATACAATGTCCGTCAAATCGTCCATCTTGAAACTACAGGAATTGCCACATGTTCAACTGACGCCAGCTCACAAGAAACTGTTGAATAGAGTGGTGCAAGGACACGAATAGACATCCCTCTACACAGTGCACCCACTCCCATCTGGTGGGAAAAGTTCTAACTAACGTACTGGCATATTTTACAAAGCCATGATTTCATCCTTCAGGAAGGCTTTCAGGTCTATCTGGGTTATATTAGAGTATTTATTCATGTATGTTACAATATATACTTGCTTATACAATAATTTACATAAACTGACACTATTGCTAATTATTCAGCGAATTTTACGAAGTTGAGAAACTGATTAATGAGGATAACAATTATTGAATGAGAGAGATAAATTGAAATAGAGACAGAAAAATAAAGTAGAAGGGATAGGCCTGCATATTGGGAGGTAGGCGATTGGTTCTAGAAGGAGGGATAGGAAAGAGATCTGAATTGAAATTGATATTTCTTATATATCAAAAGATTCTCTATTGAGAATAAAATAATTCATACATGAAATTCATAATCTCCTAGCTGCTTTGATCTATTTCGCAACTGTAGAAAATATTCGAGGGCAAAAATACATTTCGGGTGGAAGTCCCCAAGTAAAGATCAGCAGTGTCCAATAATAACTTCAATTAAACTTCTTTCATCTTACACTTTATAATTTACATTCCTTGAGGGAATACATCCCATACTTTATAATAGGACCGGAAGATATAATAAGGAGAACAAACCAAAAAGATTAAGGAGATGAAAAACTAAAAGAGGAGGTTCCGTGAAATGAGAGAGATGTCTGTTTGCAATTACCACAGATAGCATCTGCAGTCAATCAGAGCACTGCAAAAACAATTTTATTGCCCTTAATTATTGTACGTAAGTAAATTATTTACCGCCTCCACCCTCTTCGAAGTCAGTTTGATATCTTAATAAGCTTCGCATTAACAGTTAAGTCCGAACGAGTTTTATTTATAAAGTCCGAAAGAAACGGTTAGCTGATGATGTTCGGCTCCTTGGTTGGTTCTGTGCGTATGGGGGGGGGGAGGACAGGGCAACCCCTCAATGGGCAACCACTCTATCACCAGTTGAAACATGACTGGGAACTCATGAAAGGGCCCCTCCTTCACTCACTACCACACACACGTACACTGGACCCATTCCCAGTCGTATACTTATCTGCTTTTCGAACGATAAGAGACCTGTTAATAAGAGAAAGTCCACCTCATTGAACCCACCATGATAAATACAGCAGCAATTCTCAATGACGGCTGATTGTTTATACGCAGAAAAAAGTAGCAACCCAAACTTTATTTGATCGTTTCTATGGCGAATTCGATACACCCTCCTGGACCAGATTTTTAATTATGGCTTTATCAAATCGATCTAGTTCTATTCTTCCGAACTATAACTTTTCTATAGCAGACTCCTACCAATTATTATCGAGTGATGAAAAACGAGAATACAGGTGGACTCTACTCCAAAACTATCTTGTAAGTGCGATATAATCTTTAGATGTTTAGTGCTCATCAGGAGATCAATATATGACCCTCAGCCACGCCTCTTGACTCTTATTTTTGATAAACGTGGTTTTGCAACATATTGTCTAAGCTTTAAACTCATTATTATAACAGTAATACAGTAATAACTCACTCCGCCCTCTCTGCTCAAATTATCGTTAGAAGGAGCTCTACATGAGAATTCTACATATGAATCTCAGAGTTACAATTAATTTACAAATATAAGATTCTGCTTCTTAGATTAAATCAGAGGCTTTCCGTCGCCAACATCGACAAACGCTTCGTCGCCTTGAATTTCTGTAATGAGGTTTGTTTTAATCTGTTTACAATATATCTATATCCATCAGTATAGTATATTATTTATACGATTATATCCTACGAATATATATGACGTCGTAAAGTAAGTTTATTGTAGTTGAGTATGATTCAAATGCGAATCAGTTTCACATTTTTAACAACACCTCCCCCCTTTTCAATGAAATCAACTATGTTATCAATCATTTTCCAATCTTAATCGAGATTGAAAGAGTATAAAACTGAGCTAATTCTTGAGTTCCCATTAATATGTTTTGTTTTCCGCCATCACTATTGCATTATCGTGAACTCTTATTCAAAATAATAACATAATTATTGTGAAAGATACTTCAATAGTATTGACCTGAACTGGCTTTAGCTTTCTAGTAGGTCACTTCACTGCGCTATGTAACCAAGCAGCCCGCAGTCTAACGATAATAATTTATACAATGATGATGTTTTAGTAGCATACCGAATGAACTCTGAACTCTCCACCGAAACAATCCCAGAGTGAATGACTGATGACAAAAGGATGAAACCGAATAGACCAATAAGTGTGCTGCTAAGAATGATAAATTATGTGTTTGCATATAGCACCGTAGTAGGACTCCATTCATAAGCATCAATTCAACCACACTGTGTTCGACTCCTCACAAGGTCCGTTCAAGAAGATGAGCTTGTCCTGTTATGAACGTTGCACCAGTGGAAGATTAATCAAATCTGAGAGAGTGCTCGTTGTTTTTAATAAAACTGATCGATCGATTGGCTGAAAATTGGGCGCTCTCTTATGACCCAGTCGAAAAGCGATATGAACCCAAACAAGAAACGGTACCTCGAATGTGACAGCTATGAATAGATTTGCAGACTGTTCATCATCCAACTTGAGAGAGAAATTTGTATTCATCCAGGTACAGGCAATCTTAGTTCTCAATGACTGATTGTGAATATTGAAACACACGATATTTGCATATATATTCTATTTGAAGAAACCGCATCCTTATGTTCTCTTAATATATTCCTTTCAATATCAGAATCGAGCATTTCCAAATCGGGTTTCTGGAAAGTTTTCTTCATTGATTTCACAGAAATAGGAAAAGCATAAATAATACTTTGTTGAAACCTTCAAAGTTGAGAATCCTGCCTACAGAGTGGGTGAAAAGTCCGAGAACGGCTTAATATCTCATACACAAAGATAATTTGACGGTGGGTGTGATTGGGGATCCTACTCAAATTGAAAAAAAACCTACTTTATAATGACTTTAAAAATCTGGTCCGCCATCTTGGATCCGCCATATTGAATGCAACTTCATTTTTTTTAATAGGAAGGTGGTCGTGCGATACATGATTTCGATAGGGAACTTGAAGAAAAAATGAATGGTAGAAACCGCATATCGATTTGTCAAACCGTTTTAGAAATATTCACATTATTAATTAATACTATTCTAAGCAGAAAAGAGAGAAAAAAGTCTGAGAACGGCTTAGTATCTCATAAAAAAAAAGTGATTCCAAGGTGGGTGTGATTGGGGACGTTACTCGAATTGAAAATACTACTTTACTACGAATTTAAAATTCTGGTCCGCCATCTTGGATCCGCCATTTGGAATGCAACTTTATTTTTTTAAAATAGGAAGGTGGCCATGTGATACATGATTTCGATACGGAATTTCAAGGAAAAATTAATGGCGAAAGCAGCACATAGATATCACAAACCGTTCAGAAGATATTCACATTATGAAATACATGAAATACATGAGTGGTATTGATTAATAATGTGAATATCTTCTAAACGGTTTGAGATATCGATGTCGGGTTTTCGCCATTCATTTTTTCCTGAAATTCCGTATCGAAATCATGTATCACATGACCACCTTCCTATCTAAAAAAATGAAGTTGCATTCAATATGGTGGATCCAATATGGCGGACCAGATTTTTTAAGTCATTGTAAAGTAGTTTTCTCAACTTGAGTAAGATCCCCAATCACACCCACCGTCAAATTACCTTTTTGTATGAGATATTAAGCCGTTCTCGGACTTTTCACCCACTCTGTATAATGATCTAGTTCATTGAAGTTTCGACTAATATCGACCAAATTTACTTGACAAATTCTGTATATCAGTATCCAACTATCAATGTGCCTATACTTTCCTATTCCTCCTTTAATATTCTATTATTTATAATATTATAATCTGATGGCTGATCTAATATAATTGAAAGGGAGCTTTGGAATTGGATCAGTACATCTATTTGCACACTCTCTTATTGTCTCTCATTGGCACACTAATTAAGTTTGCCTGGTGAACGTAATTGTGTATAAAATAGATGCACGAAATTTGAAAGTAGTTGACCACTTGGTTGAGGCGATGTTATTGGTGTGATTTAATTGAAAGATGATAAGGGACTCTCACCATTCCGCATTAGGAAGTGAAGGCGAGTGATTTAGAATGGCGAGGGATGCGAACTAGCAGTAGTGGAGCTCGCTGACAGGCGATGATAATATCTGACAAAGTCCGCTTTGGGGAAGAAGGCGACACACCACACGGTGGTGGCGCGTCGCGTCGTGTCTGCAGCTCGCCAAAGGGACTCCAATTACCGCCCACCTGTTGCACTGCAACTGCAATCAGCTGTTCCCGCTGCTGCTCCATTCCCTCGCTCCGTGTCCCGCTACTGTGTGCCACATTCGAGCCTCTCCCGTCCGCTGTTCTGTATTGCACTGCATTGTAGTTCCTTCTACTGGGGGCTGCACTCCTCCAGCACATCTTAATTCAACGATCGCGTTAGCAGCGCACATCCTCTTCACTCATGTGCTCTGGATTGGACCAGTTGCGAGAAGTGGACCGAAGTGGACCTAAAATGCTGATTGTAGGGTCACATGGAGACATGGCGCTATGACAGACGGAGCTTGGAGCTTTTTCCGCTCTGCAGTTGTGTTATCACGAATACTATTCAAGGATGAGGCGTTTTCAACACAACGAGATATATTTTAAATATATGAAAATAATTATTTTAATTCTCAATTACCATGTTTTTTGAAAGCTGAAGGTATCACTCTACATGCACATGGAAGAGAATAAGGTGTATTTTGTTAATATTCCAATAAGTCTCATTTTAAAATACAGTTAGTAATACTTTATTTATTTTGCTATTCTTAGATATACAGAAGTATTCAAGATCTAATATTCATCCTCTAAGAAACGCTAATGCAAAAATCCAATAGCAGTCATGAAGTTGAATTCATGAAAGCGTGGAAGGATGAATGATTAACAGGATTTGAAACTTTATAGCCAATGTAAAATCATGGAATGAAACTGGGAAGTAGATCGCGGTGTGGACTTGAAAAAGAATAAACTAAATAAAGCTAGCAACTAGAAAAATATTGTAAATGTATTGAAGAGATATGGAGACTTGAACAAAGCTTGAAGAAATGTGTGGCGCGAGGAAATTAATGATGTAGTGACAAAAAAGAGTTGAATCTAATCAATTGAGATAAATAATCTTTCATAATGAGAGGACGATAATGGATCAAGTGAATTAAAAAATTGGTGTGATAGAAGTTCAAAGTTATCAGGAGAGTGTATTTTGATAATCACGCCTCAGAAATATCAACTTGTCTCATCAACAACTTTTTCACATCAAGTTTATCTTGTAAATTAATATTCTCAAATGATACCAACAGACAGTTCGAATCAGATAAGATCCCCGATCACTGAACTGGAAGGCTGGTAAAAACTGGACCCAGTGAGAAAGATAATGAGAGGAAGTGGAAAACCAATTTCTAATGATGATTGGTATTGGTAGAGAACGCGTGGCATATGTCTTGTATGATCTGGAGCGCGTCAATACAAGTTTTCTTCTCAAGATTCTTTTGGCTGGTTTTGTATCTTACTTATTCAACGCGTAATTGTTCATGAAGGAAGCTTATGTGTAAATAGCTTTCCAAACTATTTTTATAGTAAATACAGTCTTCAAACAAAAACTAGCTGCCGCACGTATATCAGCCAATGCTCGTTAAACTTTCTTTCATGATGACAGCCCATTATAAAATATTTTTATTGGAATTTGAAAACATGGTAAGTTGGCACGAGACCGTGACAGTAACGCTATCAAGCAAAGCTGCAATCTAATACAGGAAATTGAGGGATACTATTTTGCAATATTACTGGATATGAACAACACTGTGGATAACAGAATAGGTTTAATTAAAATCAAGATATCTCGAGTCATACTGCAATCAGACAATGTTGAGCAAAATAATAAAATATTGAGAAGCAGCAAAGTAATAAACAATTAGCGTATTTGACCAACAATACTTTTCAACAATCAATTCAGTTCAAACAACAATTCTCAATCAAATTAAGATTTCCATACTGTAGAAAATAAAAGCATCAATTCAACCCAAACGAATTGTTTGTGAGTTTCTTGAGTGACAAGACTTTTCGAAAGGATCTTGAAAGTGCCTGAAATGTTTGTTTGGCTGAATATTTCCATTACCTCTATCAATAAAAGTACTCTTCCATAACACACATTTGTAATTCTCGTTTTTTTCTATGAGATCAACTAACCAATACGGCATGAGAGGATTCTCTAGAAAATATAAACTAATGAGACCATACTCTTCCTACCCTCTGTGTGTACAATTAACTTTCTTGTGTGATTTAATCTCAAATAGTTATATTCTCACGTCATCATCAATCATGGATCGAATCGGTCGGAAGTTTTTTCCTCGAATAACACAATTCAAAGTCACCAATGAACGAGTCATTTCAATGAAATTCACGACAATGCAGTAGTGTTGTCTCGACCATGTTTGGCAGAGCAGATAAATTCACCCCACTGTATGTGGAAATACATAGACTCTGACGTCATCAACATAATAAACGGCTATCAATTCATTACGTGAGAATTATTTATATTGTCTTCGGCATGCATTGTTAGGGCCGAAACATGGGGGACAGCTTAATAGGGCATGTTGATCTGATCAAGGATTATAGAAGACATCCTAGCAGCCACTTGCAGTGCTTATAGCGGCTTAATTAGAGCTCTTGTCGTTTTATTATAGGCCGAAGTACAGACCTCCGGACATCGGACCGGGAGCTTCAAATGCACTGCAGTAATTAGATCGACTCTCATTTTCCGAGTGTGACCTTAATTGCCAACAGAAAATATTGCCAACTCGTTTATTAATGAGAAATAAACTCGATAAAAGAGATCGGCAACCGGATAATGTTGCCATAAAATTAGCATCACTAGCTAATACTTCTCTGACCAGGACCAGGAGCTGCGGTGGTTGATAAAATGTACTCCAGGCTGAGCATACGTGACCAGCTCTCTCAATATCACTGTCACAGTGCAATAGAGACTGGGCATTCAAAATTCTACTCCATTGTGATCAGCTGACTATGAAAGTCTGACTGATCTAGTTCTTGAGAAGAAAACAACTTTTGAATTTGAAGCAACTCATTGATTGTACAAACTTTCATTTTTATCCATAGGATAAAATATGTGAGTATAGAATATATTTTAAAAAAATTGAAAAAGTTATGTAGTCCAGTCAAGGAAAGGTTATAGGGAATAGTTGACAATTTTTGACCCCACAGTTCTGTTTAGGGTAGTAAGGAGGTAAACATATCAAAATTCCCCACCCCTACCCACTGTGCTAAGGGGGTGAGGGTGGTTCAAATGTACCATTTTTATGTTTTCTCGCATAAAACTCAAAAACGTTGTATCCTAAGGACTTGACTGTCCTATAAAAGATTAAAGCTTACATAATTTCCTACAATATTCATTCCTCAACTTTTTTCATATCTACTCTAGTTTTCGAGATATCCGCTCTTGAAGGTGTGACATTTTTGAAAAAACATGTTTGCCACCAATTTTTTTCTATTTTTGCTCTTATAACTCTTTAAAAATCGACGGGAAAAATCCATGCTGATGATGAGCTTATAAGGCATTTAATTCTCTTCAATTTGATGTATAATTTCACGCTTTTAGGAATTTCCCTACACCTTTTGCAGCAGCTTTAGTGTTGAGTGTGAAATCTCTATGTTTACAACAATAGACCAATTGACAAAGGAATTTGGAGGGAATGTTTCAAACAAAATGTTTGACTTTGCAGCTTTGTTTATACTAGTTAGGAGGAGAACATATCAAAAGTCCTCATTCCTAACTCATATGCTAAGGGGATGAGGGTGGTTTAAAAGTTGCATTTTCAGCGTTTTGATTCCACGCCCATATCTTGAGAACAATGCGTTCAACCGACTTAAAGAACTATTAAAAAAAATGACTTGAAACCCACTAGACTATAGATATTTCTGAAAGGTCCAGTCTACTCCTGAGCGTTTTCTATGCTAAAAGTATAAAGCTTACCAATCGTTCTATGTCTGGTACTTTACCGATGGGTATTTTATCGAAGTTGTCACTATCATCCATGGACCTACAGGCTGAAGGCCTGGAGACTGAGATTCTATTGTAGGTTGCAATCTTGTTAGTCAGCTGGTAGCTAGCTGAACGTAACCATTTAATGATTGCTGATTGGCACTCTTATTGGTTGATCGGCTATTCGCAATAAGTAAAGAGCGTCGTTTTGCAATGAAAAAGAAAATAATACACCTTTGAGTGAGTCTGTATAGCCAATAATGAAACGCCCGCACCAGCATCATAACTTTGCCAGGCTTTATTAGCGTAATTCAGTAAAATAAGACTAACTTGGCTCCTGCTTAGACCATCATTATTCTCGATATTATTTTACACCCAGCTCTTAGTTCGGTACTCATAAAATCGGTTTCTTTGACTCTTTCATTAAAGATAATACTGTACACTTTTTAAAGGTTTTCAGTATTTGCAGGCACCTCACTGATTTATTTATAGATACTATTTGCAGGCTACAGGCATTTTTTAGTTCTTTTGTTAGCACATTATATAACAAAATTACACTTCCTGAAGGCGTTTTATTTACTACTTATTATATGGTTCATTTAAAAATAGTTTTTGAATTATTAACCAATATCGAATTCTGAGTAAATATTCAGAGTGATGATGATTAGCTCAAATCTGCTTCACATTCCATTAGCCAGAATCATAGAATGAAACAATCTTGGATAAATTTTATCTTCCAGAATATTTAATTTACTACCTTCTCATCTGTCATCATGAAATTGAACTGGCTTTTTATATAAATGAACTATTTATTCAACGTCATTGTTCTCATTAAGAGATGTTCAATTCATCCACAGAAAATAATCGATCAATTATGCAAGAATGTGCATTTTCCCGAATAATTTTTAAATGAATACAATTCTTCACTAAAGAAAACTGTAATTGATTTGATATGCTATTTTTTATTATTTGTGTTATCCCTTATCACTGTAGTAAGTGGAGCTGAAGAATAATTATGCAGAGATAGTAGGGGCCAAGGTATTGTCATCTTTTATGAAAACAGGAGCAGACCTCCAAGAGAACTTTGAAACTTCACAAATTAAATTTCCCAGTTGCCCTCCAAAAATACTTTTTTGTTCATGTCAGATGAAAAATTGACGTGGTTTGAGAATTGTTCTGAGCCTTTCTACAAGACTACGACTACATAATATTTTATGGAACGAGGGCTGAGGGATGAGAAATGAGATACCACCTACAGATATCCAACAACCACACAATCATGTTATACTTTCATCTTGTACAATACAGTCACCAGTCGGAGTCTTCTAGAATATCCAAAAATCCTTTACAATTGCATTTATTCAAAGTCCATTACAATAGTTGAAATTCCCCTTTGTTATTCAACATATTTCAAAGTAGTAGCTCCACTCAGTACATTTATCGGTAAAAGAGCTTACGTAAATCGCAGTCTCAAAATTAGAGCACTCTGATAAGTCATCACAAATAGCACCTATCGAACTCTCGAAATTCCAGAGTAGTTCGATAAATTTGTTTTAAGCTTTCTGCTTGACAGCTTAATCACAGACCCCGTAATATTTTACCAAGTCTTAATTGAGTCGTGATTGAGATATCACACCGGCCGAATCTGAAATGGTAATCTGCTCTACGTGACATAGTCGCCATGATGGGGTCAAGATCTGTCTGTATCAGCAGCAACAACAAAGCTAAAGCCACTCAACGTAGGCTTTTTCCCGATCAGTCGTGAGAAACGCAACCAACGATTCCGAGAAAATGTTCACTCAATCATCAGAGCAAATGAATCTTATCAAAAATCTGAAATAATTTAGAATTAGATTTTCATAACTGAGCGTTTAGATCACGGCGATATTATTCTAGTACTGTAATATCACCAGATGAGAACAGAAAAGAAGCCGTAATAGCTCAATCACCTAATTATTTCTATCAAAACACAGGAACCTCTTTAAAGCGAAGCCTAGTTATTCATCTTTTTTTCAGAACAGTTCTGGTTCATACAGTTCAGTCTGTCATTTATTTGATTAATCTAACTTTGAAAATTCTTGCATACTTATTATATTGGGAGAAATCACAAAAAGGTGGAAGGATCAATAAGGAAGTAGTTCAAGTACTGTGGAATTGATCTTTTTCACTTAATCCCTTTTTGATATTTTTCAATAATATCCAGTGTTATGCAGAATGACTGTGTAGACCGGTGTCTCTCAACAGTGGTTTTGAACATCTCTGTGATTTGGGAGGAATCCTCACTGGAAATATTGTTCTGATGTATTCTCCGATAACATAAGAAAATTTCAGTCTGTTGAGAGTCCAGTTGTAAATTAAAGGCAGCTATCTCGCCGGTTGTCCACTTGATAAAGAATGGCTGACAGGAAAGTTGAATTAGTCATGTTTCACTCTCATCGTTACTGTTATCACAATAAACTTCTCACCTCTCCATTTCTTCTCCTTCCGATTCATTCTCTATCCTTCCTTTTCCAACCACAAAACATTTTCCATATCTGCAGCTCCCTCCGAATTCTTTAACTTCCGTTATTTTTTCCTTATCTCATTTCCATTTAGTCAGGAATGGCCATCTTGTTCTGTTGTGGATGAGGAAAATCTCTCCACTACTAAAGCTTGTGAGAGTTATTAAAAATATTACCCTTGAAGCCTATATTTTGTCAACTTTTCTGTTTCAAACTTCTTTTGCAACTCTCTTATTGAACAGTTTATTGCAGATGACAATCTACGAACATGACTTTTCCACTCGTTCCTCAGTACTAGCTTATTAATTTATTCACTTCTTGATATCATAGTTCATTGAACCACTTCTCAATCCGATTAATTTTTTCATTACCAATTATGTAACTAATTGTATCGACGTTCAAGAAAGATTAGTTGTAATTGAGAAAAATCAATTTCCAAATACTGCACTTTTCTGAGTTTAACTGAATAATTACATTGTATTGATATTTTTACTAACAAATATTTCTAAATTGTATGTATGCTTTTTATGAATTGTCATTGGCACCTCATAATACTGCATAGAGTGAACACCTGTTCTGTTGCATGCTGTTGATGCTGTTCCTCAGACCTCAGTAGTTGATTTACTAGCAGTGAACTTCGGATTCCGATGTTGCACTCGCGTGGAGATCACCGACACCGATAATGATCGAATATCGGACATAAGAAGAGCGCACTAGGCCTACTGGCGCAAACCGCTCTTTTCTTTCTACGTACATCAATTGACTTAGCTCGCCGCTCGGATTTGTCACAATATGGAAAAAATATTTCTTGAAAAAAATCACTCGTACGGCCTTCTAGAAGATTCTTCGGCGTTTACTGACTTTGTACATCAATACCGCCTTTACAAACAGCTGCTGATTTGAAGAAGAAACCGCATCATTGAATCTATTTCGTCTACCAACTCCTTATGTCTGTGGCTAATGACCGCCATGGTCCGATGACTGAAACACAACAGTCTCTGACTCGATCTGTGACTGAGAGAATGTTTTTTGTTGTGTTTGTTCAGTATCCTGTGAGCGTGTGAACATGTGAACTGGCAGCCATTAAATCACGGCCAATCTTTGTTCCTCAAATTTCAGAAATTGAGTATCAGTATAATATTGTACAGAAGTATGGCATTGATTGAGGCTAGAACAGTTAGGGGTAAAGAAGGAATTGTTTATGATTCATTCATCTTTCGTAAAACTAACACTCTTATTTCAGGAGTGCACTCTTGGAGATGTACTTATAGGGCATGTACAGCTACATTGAAAACATCTCCGACTAAAACTACTGTCTTGGAGGAGAGAAATACCCATAATCATTCCCGAGAAGATGTAGCTATCGACTCACATCAATCTGCTCTGTTGAGCACGGATGATGAGATTCCCTTATCAAGTTAGGAGGTTCTAGGTAGCCCTATTGTGTCACCTGTCCTTTCCAGGAATGATGTTTCACTTCGAGATAAATCACAAAGTACTTCTCAAAACGAATTTTTAGCGGGAGGTATTTTGAATGAGAATGTTATTTTGTCTCCTCCTCTACCCGTTTTCACGGACTTGAGAGCAGAGTTGAAATTTCTGAGGTCTAAGTTTGTCGAAGTTGATTGCATCAAGGCAGCTCTGTTGAGAAGAGCTGTAGAACTAGAGGCATCTGACCTGATGTTGTCTTCATCTTCCAGTAAAGATGACAATGAGAATTTGTTTCCATATAAAACTGACTTTTCTACCCAGACTACCTTAATTGAGTTTGACGATCCTTCTCTGGAATTAATCAATTTGAATGAACAGATTGGAAGAATGTTGACATCAATTGAAACTCTGGAAGCTGATAACTTATGCTTGCGAAACAAAATTGAGACCCTACACAATGATCTTCGGGAATACAAATGTGATAAGGCTACTCAAAGTCTTGGAGTTGTTCTTCAGGATTCTCTGATGATTGATCCCAAATCAAATAAGAAACCTCAGCAAAGCCTGCGAGCACTTGTGCTAGGTGATTCAATTATCAAGCACTTCAAATGGGGAAAATCAATGAAAGGGTCTTCTCTCAGATCATACTCTGGAATCAATATAGATTCAATGACAAAAAAAGCTCTCAGATTTTGAAGATATATATGATGTTGTGTTGCTCCATGTAGGTATAAATGATGTATGGAGATCTAATACACCTGATGAATTGGGAGACAAAATGGAGCATCTTATCAGTGTGGCTGAATCAAAGTTCCAATTGGGCAGCTTAGTGGTCAGTGGTCTGCTTCATAGAAGGGATACTGATTATAGGTACATGGATGCAATAAATGGGGTAATTGAATGGCATTGTGGCCAAAAGAATTGTAAGTTTGTGGATCCAAACTGTTGGGTAAGGGGTCGTAGTCTTGCTCAGGATGGACTTCATCTTAATCTGAGAGGCTCAAACATTTTAATAAACGTATTTAATAGAATTATAATGAGCTTTGAAGTTGATGAGAACCAGGATAATCTTTCTCAGACTCATATTTGCTCCAGTGAAGGCAATTTGGAGGGTGACACTCCTGCAAATGCTATTCCCAGTAGCCTTGGTGGTGCTTTTAATAATATTGAGGACATTATTCAGGAAATACCAGTTGTCACTTCCAATAGACATAAAATTTTTTAGAAGAAGGGAAAGAGCTTCACAACCCATTTTAATTGATTGTCTGGCTGACGCAAGAACTAGAGCTCTTAATCAAGCACCTCCCCGGAATGAGAAAACTTTAAACATACTGCACTATAATATACGTAGCTTAAGAAACAAGAATGACGAATTGGCCATTCATATCGAAAAACTTCAAGACGATAATGTGATCAAAAGAGTAGATTTGTTGTGTTTAAGTGAAACTTGGTTGAATGGGAATGAGACAGTGGGTATTGAGAATTTTATTCTCGTCTGCTGTTTCAATAGGACGACAAGGAGGGGTGGAGGCGTTGCTATCTATGCCAGAGAAGGAATTCTAGTATCAGAGTACTCTCTGCCGGGAGTATGTGAAACTGACTTTGAGGCTTCGGCATTAATTTTCAATGAGTGTTTCTTGGTTGTGTGTGTTTACAGGCCACCTGGGAGTGATATAGCAACTTTCGTGACCAATCTAGATCATCTTTTAACCTCGACTTTTGGAAGATTTGAGAGAATACTTGTTGTTGGCGATTTTAATGTGGATTTTTTGGGTGACTCCATTCCGGGACAGGAGGTATTGTCTGTCTTCAACTCTCATGGCTTGCGAGGTCTCATTACTGAGCCAACTCGTTTAGCGTCTAATTCATCATCACTATTGGATAATGGTTTTATCACTATGGAATGTGTTGACTCAGTCTCTGCAAAGGTCATTGGTCTCTCCTTGTCGGATCATTGAGCTCAGGAATTTGTGATCTCTATGGGGGAGGGATCTATGCAACATAGTGATTTTGTTTTGAGGAGATCCTTTTCCTCAAGAAATAAGTACAGGTTCTCTAACTTCCTCCTTGAATGTGACTGGGGCCCTCTTTATGCTGATCATGGTTCCTTTGATGAAAGGATGGACTACTTCATGAGTAAGTATATTGATGCCTTCATCTGTGCTTTTCCATTGGTGAGGGTGAGAGCAAAAAATCATACAAGGAAGCTAGCTTGGTTGAATCCTGAATTGAAGAGTCTCTGTGATATGAAGAGGGATTTGGAGTTATTCATTAGGACCTATCCTCGGGGCGAGTCTCTTAGAATTTTGTTTAAACTTGTCTTATGGAAGTTTAGAACCCTCATTCAGTCACTCAAGGCTGGCTTCTCAAAGCGACTCATTTGTGACGCAAATAACAAGTCAAAAGTCATTTGGGACTTGATAAAAAAAGGGGCAGCTCGCAGGACTACAACTTCTCATCTCCCAATTGTTGTAGATGGGCTCCCTCTGAATTCACCCACTATTATTGCAAATGCATTCAATGACTACTTTGCGGGTGGTATGAGTGATGCTGCTAGTGCTGATGTAGTGAGTTTTTATGAATTGTTGGTGAATGCCAATTCGGGAAATGAAATTGTCTCTGGGATCCCTAGAATTTCGGAGGACGATTTGATAGCCATTGTTTCTAAGCTGAAGAATAAGATGTCAAGTGGCCTGGATGAGATACCATGTAAAATTTTCAAGGAGTTTCTCCATGAGGTGAGTGAACCTTTGACTCATTTGTTCAATCTCTCTAGTGATGTGGGCATTTTTCCATCCTGCTTCAAGGTAGCTAGGGTCAAGCCAATATTCATGAAAGGATCCAAAAGCCAGGTTGGTAATTATAGGCCGATAGCCAATCTGTCATCGGTCTCCAAGCCCTGGGAGCGAGCAATTTATAATGCAATCCATGACCATTTTAAGAGCAACAATTTGTTTTCGAGCAGCCAATTTGGTTTCCAACAGAATAAATCAACAGTGGAGGCATTGGAATCGTTTGTGAGTGAAGTTTATTCCTCTCTGGATCAGGGTCGGAAGGTGTTGGGCTTCTTTGTGGACATCAAAAAGGCATTTGATATGCTTGACCATAAAATTTTGATTGAGAAGCTATACTATTATGGTATCCGAGGCAATCCACTGAGTCTTGTAGAATCTTACTTGAGGGGTAGAAGTCAGGTGGTTGAGGTGAGGGCTTCTCAGGGGCAGCTGATTAACCAGATTTTCAAATCACATCCACGTTCCCTCTCTAAGGGAGTACCGAAGGGATCGATCTTGGGCCCCTTGTTGTTCCTTGTTTTCATGAACGATTTCCCTTGTAATGTGCCGTCAGGGAGGTCTGTCTTATTTGCTGATGATGCAAATTTCTTAGTTTCGGCGAATAATGTCGATGAATTGCAGGCTATTGGTGATGCTGTTCTTCCTGAAATTACAAGGTGGTGTTCTGCAAATAAACTTGAAGTCAATATAGGCAAGACAACTTTCATTGAATTCTCAATCCACAGACAACCTGTGAATCAGTTGGAGTTTGAGGTTGAGGCAAAAGGGTTACAACCCTCTGATGCAACGGATTTTTTGGGGGTTTCTGTGGATCAGGGATTAACATGGTCCTCTCATGTTCAATCTCTTTCTAGGAGATTGAGCTCAGCTGCATATGCAATGTCCAGGCTCAGGAGGGTTTTAGTTCATGAGGCAGTGATTTCTGCTTACTATGGATATTATGAGTCATTACTGTCTTATGGGATATTGCTGTGGGGAGGATCAAGATTCTCTGCCTTTATCTTCTGTGCCCAAAAGAGAGTCCTAAGAATCATATTTAAGAAGCCACCCCATTTCTCATGTAGATCGCTATTCAAAGATAATAGAATTTTGACGGTTCCTAGTCTCTATTTGTACAATCTGGCAATCTTTGCTTATAAAATGAAAGATGATTGGCTGACAGGTGTGGATGTTCATCAACACAATACAAGATGCAGGGGCTTAGTCAGAGTTGAACAGCACAGGACAGGGTTTTATGAGCACAACCCAAATTACATTGGCAAAAAAGTGTTCAACTGTTTACCACAGAATATTAAAGCTGCCCAAACCCTAAACTCTTTTAAGACTAATCTAAAATGTTGGCTATTAGAGAAATGTTTTTATGAGTGGCGAAGTATCTTCGACCATTGAATACGTTGCATTAGTTATAAATGTTGTATGGTTTTAGATATAGGCTATTTGTTGTTTTATTATTTGTGTTATGATGTACGATATTGTTTTATTATGTACAAAATTGTTGTGTTGTGTCAATATGTTGTTTTCTCTTTATTGTATGACTATTGTCCATATGGTGCTTGTCACTATCCATGACAGTATAATAAACCAATAAACCAATAATAAACCAATCCCTGCTTCACATGTAACAATCCAACAGCATTGAAGTGAAGAGATTTGAGATTGAAGTGAGAATTCTGGCGAAGTGATAGCGTTATAAAAATTAGAACTTGGAATAATCTTCAAATAGTGTATATTGTATAGACAATCTAAACCAACTCAGCCGGGTCTAGAGTGTAGACAAATGGTGTTCATCCCTTTTATTATCAGGTAATAAACCTTCTCTCTAGGAAAGCAACAGAAATGGTTTATGTTGTTACGATTTACGATTCAGTCGAAAGAGTGACATGCATACCGTGAGCAGACGGTCCATGACCATGACAAGTGCAATTTCGTGTTATGACGTACAGTCGGACTTGATAAGAGTTGGCATTGGCGTAGGCTGCCTATAATTCTGCAATCCCCTGTTGAAACTCTCGGTTCACGCCTTGATCTGTTATCAGATGGATGGATCTACTGTCGAGACCATTGTAGTTGGCGACTAGAGGGTGGAATTGAATTGAAGTACGCTCGTCGAGAATCTACGAGTTGTTTCAATAAATATCTAGAGCAAGCACTGTTGGTACGCGCGTGCGCGCGCCTGTGAGTACGTATTTCTCAAAATGCGATTTTGTGTTCAGATAGCAATATTCAAGATGGGTTCGGTAAAGCAGTGGAAACTTATCAATTGTTCGTCCAACTGTTCAGGAATAAATTCGCTAGATCGAATTCTAGACTGGAAACTACTATATTCTATAGCATTAAATCACATAATGGTGGCATGTCATTCACGCAACAATCCTGGAGTCTAAATACTTTTGAGAGACAAAAGATTTTGTAAATATTGATCTCTTGGAAAAATAAGTTTTTCAAATCGATGTAGTCTACCATCAAAACTGTAATTTCAGCATAACCTATCAGATTCCTCCTTCATAGGTCCAGAAATGTTTTGGACTCAAATTAAAGATTTTGGCTTAAACTTTAGAATTTTAGCTTTATTTTTTCAATTCTATGTTCCAAGGAAAATTTGAATTTCAAGTTGGAATAATTTGGATGTAATACTTATGGATGAATTCATATATGACTTTCATAATATCCTACTATGCAAAAACTTGAGTTGGTACACAGATACCAGCAACCAGGAATCAGCTTGAAATAAATGGAAATTTGCAAGAAAACCCAGCTTCACAGGAATCTTGACGAATTTGGCAAGTTATAAGCCAATAGAAGTGTCAGTGTGAAACCATAATCTATTAAAAAGAGCGGAAAATTGATTGGACTAATCTAATTAATCCAATCATGATCCTAGTAAAGAAAACTTAATCATGTCAGTACTGGTAAGCTATTGTTGGAGTATAGTTTGTAGGAACGATAATGGAATCTCTTTAGAAACCATATTTTCTTTAGAAGCCCCTTGTCTTTCTTACAAAAAAAACCTGACTCAGAAATCAAGCAATGAATTCAGTCCTTTATACAGCTGCTTAACTTCAGTCGAAAGATTTAATCAAATTCCAAGATTTTTAACTTTGGTTGAAGTTACAAATGGTTGTAGATTTCGAATGATTACACGCTACAAAAATAAAAATTTGAATATAGCTTGACTTAACTCGAGTATATCTGTTACAGATGACGTGAAGATAAATGAATCTACAGGGATCGACAGGTTATGAAATCTCAATAATACAACATAAGAAGTTCGACCCTCGAGGGAACCAATCTGACAATGAATTGGGTGTTCCTCTATCCCCCCTATCCTTTGTACGTATTTCTTCTTCCGGGCAGTGTCCATACTAGTAGGCTACGATCGTCATATTAAACAATAAATCGCACGTCTGCACTGTTCTCAATAACTAATAACTCATATTCGAGAATATAACGATGTTATCTCATAGTGAACGCCTCCGAATCTAGAGGATTCCATGAATTTAAATCACAACAAGGCTATAAATAAGCCTTTAGCCAAGAGGTATATGGGCTGACTGCCAGGCAATAACACTTTACTACTATCGACAGCCTATCTTCGACACTTGCACTATTTTTTCTTAAAACTGAATATGCAACCCTGAAAATATAATTGAGGAATGAGAATTCAGTTTGAGCTGTTCTTTGTTCACTCGGAGCTGCCTCTCAGCACTGAAATTTAAAAAGCATAATTTTTCCAACAATAGAAAGCTAATCACTAATGCCTGATTCTCACTAGTAGAGATAGTGATCGAGTAACTGGCAAATTAACTCTATCGAGCTAACTTTACTCTACTTACTTGGTCGAGTAACTGTTTTCAATACAATTATTGAGAATAGTAGGTAAAGTGTGTTGTCTAGAGAAAAAACTAACCTTAAAATGTCAATACTTGAACACTAAATTAACACTTAAACACATAATATATTAATTCTTTAAGATATTTATTCATTAAATTATCTACGCCTATTAAGAAATTATTCAATGCATAAAACATCTTTGTTTTATCTGTACTGAATTTTATAGTGTCCAAATTTGTATTGTAATTGTTTTGATGAATAAACTTTGATTTGATTTGAATTTATTAATAAATGACAATACTTCTTAAACTTGATAGCCCACGGCACGAATCTCTCCTCTACTCGCTCAAGACTGTTTTCATTAACATAGTAGTGATAGAGTAGAGTGAGAAGCGGTCGTGGGGGAAGTCAAGTGGTAGAGTACTATCCCGCGGTGCTATTCCACTCTACTGTACTAAAAACTAGTACTCTACCATGAACCTTTTCATTGGGAGAGTTCACAAGATAGTTAGTACTTGACCAGGGAGCCCTAACAGCTCCGTGAACTTGTAGTGCACAAGTCCGAAAAAAAATTAAAAAATTGACAATAACATTGACAATAACTACGAATTTTGTGTCAATTTCTTCATTTTTTTCGGGCTTGTGTACTACAAGTTCACGGAGCCAACTCTAACACTAACACTACTAATGGAAACCAGGCTTAAGTGACTAGAGTGCTATTCTGATTTGTGTGCTGGTTTACATCTGTAATCCTTTCAAATGTTCTACCATCTGATATTATCGTTTTCCCCATCCCATTATACCTTCCTTCCTCCCTGATACATATTTTACCCTCCCAAGGATTGCAGGATTTTCTAGTCGGACAGACCTAACCATAGTTGGAACACCTTTCAATCCTCCCCTATTTTCGCACCACGATTCCTTATTGGTATATTACTATTGTTGCTGTTTTATTTGCAGGTATTCAATTGCATAATATTTGTATGGTTATATTGTATTTTTTTTGTATGAATGAATAAATTGGAATTGGAAAATATTGAAAATAATTGGCTTGGCTATAAGCTACATAGTAGCTGAATTTTATTTATCAATAGTACAAGGTATTCTTAGTTTTCTCTCTCGATCTATGCTTTTCTGTAAAGATAAAATAAAATAAATAAATTAATAGCCTCTGGACTATTCATTAATAAATCAATAAACTTAGATCAATTGGAACATATCTGGCTTTGCTCCAAAATAAAGTTTAGGGCATGAAAAACTCAAGTGATAGGCTACGGCTTCGGGTTATTCTTACAAAACTATAAACCCATATATAATAGGATTCTACAGTGATTCACCATCTTCCTTCTTTTAGTCGAGACCTCCATCTTTGCCTACCCTCCCATTCACCATCCCTTAAATTCCTGGCCTTCATAGCCTCATCCACCTCATTTCTTCATGATCTTTTGGGTCTTCCTCTCTTCCTTCGCCCAATTGGACTCCAATCAGTAACCATCCCTATTCATTTGCTAGCACTCGCCCTTCTAGCATGACCATACCACATCAACCTTTTATCCTCAATCAATTTTATAATATCCCATTCCACTTTCATTCTCCTTCTTATCTCCTCGTTTCTCACTCTGTCCATTCTGGTAAGCCCGCAGCATCTCTTCCAGTAATCCATCTCAACAGCTCTTATCTTATCTCTTGCTCTCTTGTTTGTCACCCCAACCTCTGCCCAATACGTCATTATACTTCTGACGATTGCATTGAATATTCTATGTTTATTTTTCCTATGATTATCCTTACTCCATATGATTGGGTGTGTAATAGTGTGATATTGAGAGGGTAGTATTGTAGTTTTTTTTTGTGTATCTTACATTATTATTTTTCAGGTTTTTGAACAGGAATGAACTTTGATTTTTACTGTATGTTGAACCCTGCGTTTTAGTGTGAGAATTGATTCTGTCTTGTTTGAATTTGCTAACTTCTTGCTTAGTTGTCGAAATTAAAGCAATTTTCGTGCATTTTTCAAATGCAGTTTCAATTTCTTGTCGAAAAAGCTACTGTATTTGGGAATTGTACGACCATTGACCTTTTTGCAGCTCTGGCTTTTCCTCTGGAAGTTATGCTCAACGCTCGTGGAGGGGGAATAATTTTCATTGAAAAGGCCACAGTTGATATTGAGACGTGAACGGAAAATCATGTATCGGTGCGCGAGCCTCGGTCCTCTGATTGGGCCCATTTCCCATTCAGAGGGACAAATTGTTAAGTTTCCAGTTATCAGTAATTTTTATGTAGTTAAATAGGAACCAAAATTTAATAGAGCTAGTGGGAGTAGAATCAGGAAATTATTTGTGCGTGTGAGTTCCAGTATAGTGAGTTTTCTTAAATCATATGTGTGTGTTTCTGAAGAGTCGAAATTTGAATTGTTGAAATGGTGAGTGCCAAACTGTTGTTTTATTAGCTCGAAATTTAGTACATAGAATGACCGAGGCCCGAATTTAGTTGCAGCAAGTTAGCAGGTTCCCAGAATGTATAGATTGAAATTGAATATACCTTCTTTTTCTAAATCAGTTACTGAGTAAATCTGTTTTAGAATTTGACATGATTTCTATTGATTTGTTGATGAGTTCAATAAACCTGAGGTTAAATTTTAAAAGTATTTTCAATGAAGTTCCTGGCTCGTAGTTACTATAGTTGCTAGAATAGGTGACAATTAGTTAATGATGATAATCTGTGCATTTGAATGAACGAATCCACTAAAAGCTCCCAACCAATCAAGGATTCAAGTAGAGATTTGATAGCATAATTTTGGTAAATATTACAGAAGAGAAGAAACAACCCCCCTCCGTTTACAGGTGCAACTGTCGAATACAACTCCTGGTTTGGGCCAACCTAATCTTTATCTCCTCGTCTGTATTGCTATTTTTCATGATGGTAAATCCCAGGTATTTGAATTTATCTCTCCCTTTTATCACGGTGTTATAGTCAATGGACAAATCCGGTGTGCCATCGCTATTTGTTTGTAAATACTCCGTCTTGTCCACATTCATTTCCATCCCGGCTTTATCATACTCTTCTTTCAACTTTCTCATCATGTAACTTAAATCTTCCTCATCCTGCGCAATAACCACCTGATCGTCTGCGTAACAGAGGGTGAAAAGGTGTTCTCCCCTGATAGGTACACCCAACCTTGACACTTTCTTTCCCAAGTCCTTAAGGTATCTTCCAGGTATATTTTGAAGAGAGTTGAGGACGAGCTGAATCCCTGCAATAAGCCTTCTGATGTTTGGAAAGGAGCAGTTACAGTCTTACCTATCTTAATTCCGTTTTGATTTCCATTATAAAGTTCCATTGTGGCATTTATGAGGTTTCTTGGAATATGTAGGTTTTCCATAGCTTTCCATAGTCTATTCCTGGGTACTGTATCATATGCTTTTCTCAGGTCTACAACGCTACATGTACTAATCGGTTTTTGGCACTCTTTATTGTGTTATCTGTTGGAGGGTATAAATGTGGTCTATGCATGATTTTCCTGCTGAAAACCCTGCCTGTTCATCTCCAATCTTTCCTTCTATCTCCTTTTCAAGCTTACTCTTCAAAACTTCTCCATATAGACATCCCTCAACACAGGTTTAGCCTAAAGAGGGATGCACTGTGGTTTTTTCTGTTACATGCTTAATATTATTATCTATGTTCAATTATTATGCTTAAGGTATATATTTGTATTACCAATTGTAATGTTCAACCATTATGTTTGATGTATGTATTTGTATTACCAATTATTGTAAAAATGCAGTGAAATAAACAAAATTATTATTATTATTATATATTCCAGCTATTGTTGGCAAAACTGCTATACCCCTGTAATTCTCACATAATCTTCTATTGCCCTTCTTAAATATTGAAAACATATGTGCAATTTTCCATTCATCTGGTGCCTTCTCTCCGTTGGAATAACATTCTGAAGATCTGGAATAACTTTTCTGAACCATACTTGATCAGTTCTGGATTGATACCTCCTGGCCCTGCTGACTTATTATTTTCAAACCTCTTACTGCTTTACTCACTTCATCTTGTACTAAAGGGATTTCCGGCTGTTCTCCCTCTATTGCAGTATTACTTGACTAGTGCTTGACTCTGTCAGCAGGTTTCTATAGTGCTTCTCCCATTCAGAGGGTTCGATTTGCGTCACAGTTATGGATTCCTTCCTATTTGTTCGCATACTTTTCAACACACTCCAAGATTCAGAGCTTCTTGCTCCCCCAAGATACTGATCGATTCGCAGCATGTTCTCTCCCACTGGCTGTTTTTTCTTGTATTATCAACCTTTTAACCTCTCTATTTTCCTCTTTCTACCGTTGCAAATCATCGATCTTTTTTGTACTCAACCATTTCTCTTAAATATAATAACTTTTTGTTTTGATTTTCTTTTTTTGTTGTGTCTGACACGATGTATTTGTGCTTCCTGCTATCCTCACTTCTCTCTCCCAATGCCTCCAATGCTGCTTGGTGAATACACTGCTTAATGTGGATGTGGATATCTTGTGTACTATCAAACCTAAACTCCAATAACTTCTGGTCAAGTCGTCTCTAATAGAGGTCTCTTATAGTCTCATCCTGTAAAAGATTCAGTTTATACTTTCTCACTTTCTCTTTTGCTGTTCCTAGTTCTTCACAAAACTAAACTACAAAACTAAATTCCAAAAAAAAAATAAGTGAGGAGCTAATATTATAGCCCCGTGTTCTGCTGTAACGGCTGAAATCGCATGCTCCAGAGCAAAATACCGCATTTACAGAAGAAACATAACCTATTTTTTGGACATGTAATCAAAATTTGGGAATGGAATAGTTTTGGGCCAAGCCTGTTGTTCCTTCCTGATCATATTTATTATATGATTTGTTATTGTATCCACGCATTAATAAATAAATAAATAATAATTTTGCTTGGACCAGAGCGCTACCCTATTGGAATGTATCACCTCGCAACTCCCTTTCTTACATCCTCAGGTAGGCGTCAGCGCTAGACTGCGGTGGTACTCTCTCTTCCGGGTGTATAGGGAACTTCCTCGAGACAGAGAGCGACTGGCACGCTCCGAAGTTGTCTCGGCAAGCATCTCAACTGGCTTCTCACTACACAAAATTCTCTCGCTCATCTTTTCCTTAAATAATGCACAGCGAACTCATCACCGAGGTCCTTCTCAGCGAGAGTTACAAAATTTTAAAAATTTTCATAACTTTGCATCGTTTTTACTCACTCCTTCCACCCGCTCAATCAAAGTGAACCGCAAGGGTAGTATAATATAGCAGGTTGCCTCGATCGCTTTTACGTACGCGCATGAGATGGCATGAACCTACGTCAAACTCCGACCTCTCGGCCGGCAAACGCCGATTTCCCATATGAATTACATACAAAAACCGCGTCAAATATCAACTCCTCAAATAAAAACCGCTGTATTGATAGAAAATATGAATATGCGATTCAATTCAGAAAGGAGCTAGCTTTACATCAATATATATTTTGAAAACATTAATTTATTTCGAAAAATGTAGAAAGTCCTTGAATCTAGCACTATATTCAATCGGTAAAACCGATTCATTCATATTATTTGTGAAAAGGCTGGTAATTTATTTGTTTTGGACTTATTTTAAACAATAATACGACAAAATAAAACGAACAAGTATAATTTTATGCTGGTCGTCCAATTATATTTAAAAATGATTGTTTTTTATTTGACAATCGTTTGTGAGAGTTGAAATAAAGCGAACAAGTATAATTTTATGCTGGTCGTCCAATTATATTTAAAAATGATTGTTTTTTATTTGACAATCGTTTGTGAAAGTTGATAGTATCGTCGCCTGGAATAATGCTAGTTGCAAACATTTGTATATGACTATTTGTTTAGGACTTTATTAATTAATATCTAGAATCAATTTGATGAATTCATGTTCACCATGGTTATAAGCTACTTTTAACTGTCTGGTTACTAATAATTATTTCAGTTGTCTACTGGAAAGCGTAGTGCCAACACGTTGCTTTTTACTGTGTTTTTGTTTCTACTCAGTGCACTGAGTGCAGTGTTCTACTAAATGCCCGGTCTACACGACAACGATATTAGCGCAAACCTGGCAGGTTTGCGCTAAGTTTGCGTCGTGTAAACGGAAGATCGTTGTAAATTTCTGAGGTTTGAAGGTTTGTGCTTTCTTCGATCAATCACAGCCAGGTTTGCGTCAATTTTTCTAGAAAACTATTATGGATCATCTATCCATCAAAACCTAAATCGCTTCAAAATAAAGATGAAGAATTCGCGATCTCAGATTCGGATTCAGCACCCTCAAATTAAATATGTGAGAGGTCAATTCTCAAAAACAAGGAAGATTTTTTAATGGATAATAATATTATCTTATTCACTCTATAGTAATGTAATAGATATAGTTATTCACTCTTTACTTGATAAGCAGTATGCTTGATTATTATTATTATTGAGGAGAAGTGGGAGGAGGAGAAGGAGGAGGAGGAGGAGGAGGAGGAGGAAGAGGTGGATGAGGAGGAGGAGGAGGTGAAGAAGGAGTGAATGGAGGAGGAAGAGAAGGAGGAGGAATAGTTGGAGGAGGGGAAAGAGTAGGGTGAGGAAGAGGAGGAGGAGGAGGAGTAGGTGGAGGAGTAAGAGGAGGGAGAGGAGGAGGAGGAGGAGGAGGAGGAGGAGGAGGAGGAGGAGGAGGAGGAGGAGGAGGAGGAGGATGAGGAGGAGGAGGAGGAGGAGGAGGAGAAGGAGAAGGTGGAGGAGGAAGAGGATGAGGTGGAGGAGTTGAGGAGGAGGAGTAGGTGTGGAGAAGGAGGAGTAGGTGGAGGAGGAGGAGGAGGAGGAGGAGTAGGTGAAGGAGAAAGAAGATTGATTGACTGATTGATTGAGTACTTTATTAATGTAGATTACAATATACAGGATGATTCATAATTGAGGCGGTCTACGTAAAAAGGGCGTATAAGCTCATACGCCCTTTTTACGCAGAATGCTCTATTCGATCCGCCATTTTATTGTGAATCCAATGAGACCAGATTTATTATGGTAAAATAATTTAATACGACCGTGATAGTAGAGGTCAAAATTAGAAAAAAAGTTCTTATAAACATATGTCCATATACGCTTCATTAGCGAGCTATACAGAGTGAAAGATTTCGCCCGGAATTCAGTTCCTCTGGTAAAATATACCGATGCTGATTTGTTTGGGGACTAGTTTTTGAAAAACTTATGCTGGATTCATATGGAAAAATATCTGAAAAATTGAATAAAACTAGTCTGGAAGCTGTAGTGTGAGTAGTTTTTGAGAAAAAAGTTGAAATATGCAAAAAATTCAAGTAAAAACACAGACTTCTACGTTTGATGCCCAATAACTTTCTTTAATGACCAGTAAACAAATAATTTTTCGCAATAAAAATTGTAGAGAATTTAATTCTGAAAAGAATTATGTAAGCTTTGTGAACAAAATTAATGTATTCTTATGTAGTACATTACACCACAAAAATTTGCTGTTTTATGAGGAGAGAACTAATAACTCATAGGTTGTAGCTGATTGCAAATAAAACATGGATTTTAATAACAGCTGTTCCAAAACAGCTGCTTTATTTTGTTTTAAATAAGAAAATATTTAAAAGAAATTATTAGCTGAAAATTATTTTCAGAAATATTTTTGCTCACTGTTGAACAAAACAACAAACTTAAAGTTAGGCCTACTGTAACCGCGCTGTGTTTTTTGTTTAATCTATTAACCAGTCATTTGTAACCATTTCACTTTGGTTTTGTGTTAAGTGTTAACTTTTTAAAAAATGGCAGGTAATTTTAGACATTATACATACTCCGAATTAGCTGACATGCATTTAATGAATGGGTTGGGACACTGTAATAGTACTGAAGCAAGACGTTTGTATCAATAGAACTTTCCTAACCGAGTATGACCAAGTTCAAGGTTTTTTGCCACTATTCATCAACTTCTGTCTGAAAAAGGGTCTTAGATGTCCAAAGAGCACATTTATGCAGGCAGACCCCGATCTACTAAGACTGTTCAGTTAGAAGAACAAGTTCTTAATGAAATTTATGAACATCCAGAGAAGAACACGAGAGAATTGTCAGTGCAGTTTAATGTCAATTAATATATTATTTGGAGGATACTAAAAGAGCAACAATTACAGTACATCCATACCACCTCCAGAATGTTCATACTCTATTGCCACGAGACTGTATTCCCCGTGCTGGTATTTGCCGATGGTTTTCTGAAAAACTAGTTAACCCAAACTTTTTAACAACCGTTTTATTTACTGACGAGGCACACTTTACAAGAACAGCTATCGTTAACGTCCACAACCAACATATTTGGGCAGATGAGAATCCTCCTGCCATCAATCCTAATCATCCATAACATCAGTTTTCAGTAAACATTTGGGCAGGAATCATACGAGATCATCTACTTCTGTTCGAGCTTCCTCACAGGCTTAATGGCATAATCTACTTAAACTTTTTGAGAGATGAGCTATTCATCTTACTTGGAGATGTACCTCTTCAGTTGCGCCAAAACATTTGGTTTATGCATGATGGAGCTCCAGCACACTTCAGTGTTGCTGTTCGTGAACACCTGAATCACAGTTTTCCAAATCAATGGATAGGCCGAGGTGGGCCAGTACCATGGCCAGCTAGGTCACCAGACTTAAATCCTTTGGATTTTTATCTTTGGGGACACTTGAAAACCTTAGTATACAATACTCCGATTGATACCATTGAAGAACTCCGATTAGGGATTTTGAACGAAATAGAAATGTTAAAGCAGACTCCTGGAATATTTGAACGGGACCGACAATCGATGAGAAGACGTCTGATCATATGCATTAAGAACAACGGAGGTCACTTTGAACATCATCTATAGTCTTTTGGTGAGAGTTTAATGTCATTTAGATTATGTTACTTTCATATGAAAATAAAACTTTCTATGAAAAACCGAATATTTTATCTGCAATCAACTACAACAGCAACTCCTCATAAAACAGCAAATTTTTGTGGTGTAATGTACTACAAAAGAATACATTTTATTCAACTTTTATTCAAATTTAGTTCACAAAGCTTACATAATTCTTTTTAGAATTAAATTCTCTACAATTTTTATTGCGAAAAATTATTTGTTTACTGGTCATTAAAGAAAGTTATTGGGCATCAAACGTAGAAGTCTGTGTTTTTTTACTTGAATTTTTTGCATATTTCAACTTTTTTCTCAAAAACTACTTACACTGCAGCTTCCAGACTAGTTTTATTCAATTTGTCAGATATTTTTCCATATGAATCCAGCATAAGTTTTTCAAAAACTAGTTCCCAAACAATTCAGCATCGGTGTATTTTACCAGAGGAACTGAATTCCGGGCGAAATCTTTCACTCTGTATAGCTCGCTAATGAAGCATATCTATATACATTATACAGGGTGTTTCAGAAGTAGTGTCGAGAATTTTAGGGTATTGTACCTGGATGCTAGGAGACTACAAATGTCATATTTGAAGTGTCCAAAACTCAGCGGTTATCCTTATAGCTGCCATTTTGTTTTTTTCACTTAAAAATTTTTATCTCAAGAACGAAATGTTGTATTGATCTGAAATTTGGCATGAATATTTATGCTATGTAGACTCAACTATAAAAAATAAAAAAAAAATTTTTCGTTGAAATTTTTCAAAATGGCGGCCATTTTAAATTTTTGATGGCAAATATCTCGAAAACCGTCCATTTTACAGAAAATTTACAAGAGACAAAAAAGTTAGCAACTTTTTTCACGATTCCAATGATACCTAATTTATTAAGATTGGTCGAAGAATAACAGAGAAATTAATTTTTTTCGTACTGCATGCATGACCACTTTTCACCATTTAAAGATCAATATTAATTTTTTTTATAATTTCATGAAAACCGTTCTTATTACAGAAATATACAAGAATAACTTTCCTCCAAATTTTATTTTACATTGAAAAATATTAATTTCACTCAAATCGGTTCACTGATACTAATGCAGCAATTGCTCAAAATGCCGTCCTTCAACTTGATTACACAGTCTGCACCTTTCAATCATGGACCGTCGAACTGCTATAAAAGCATTTTCATCATCTTGAATGGCACCTGCTGCAGCAACCACTCTTGCCACAAGGTCTTCTTCGTTTTCTACTGGCGTGCTGTAAACAAGGTATTTCATATGGCCCCAGAAAAAAAATCTAAAGGGTTGAGGTCAGGTGAACGTGCGGGCCACGGTACTGGTCCACCCCGCCCAATCCACCGCTGACGATAGGTCATGTTCAGAAAGTCCGTAACAACATTTCCGAAATGAGCAGGGGCACCATCATGTTGAAACCAAATATTATATCTGTTTGCAAGAGGCACATCTTCCAAAAGTTCTGGTAGTATGTCTCTTAAAAAAGTAATGTACGTGGGAGAATTCAGACGATTAGGAAGAATGTATGGTCCAATCACGCGATTACCTAAGATACACGTCCAAACATTCAGCGAAAATCTATGCTGATAACCACGCACTTTGACCTCATGAGGATTGTCTAAGGCCCAGACGTGACTGTTGCGAGAGTTGAAGATTCCTTCTCTTGTAAAGCTGGACTCATCGGTAAATAACACATTTTCTAGAAAATTTGGTTGGATAATGTCTTGCTGAAGAAACCAACGGGCACAGTTTACTCTTGGCTCATAGTCGCGTTCAACCAATGAGTGAACATTTTGAAAGCGGAAGGGGTGAAGTCTTTGCTTGTTTAGTACACGCCACACAGAAGAAGCACTTGAATTGATTTGCTTTGCAACTGCTCTCGTACTCGTTCTAGGATTGAAATCGAATTTCTGCAATACTTCCTCTTCAAAAGCAACATTTCGAACTGCTCGAGGCCTACCAGCAATTACCCTGTTCCGTTCAAATGAACCAACTTCTCTCAGCCGATTGTGAGTTCTTGTGAACACCTTGTCGGAAGGGAGACGGCGGTTTGGAAATGCAGCTGCATACATTCTTCTTGCTTCGGTCGCATTGCCAAGAGCTGCTCCATACATGAAGTGAATATCGGTGTACTCCAGCGAACTAAATTCCATTACAATAATTAAATATTTGTGTAGAAGCAACGTAAGAAAATATTGAAACTGGAAATTTAAGATAGAAATAAGACCTAGGAAACGTGAGACTAAGAAATAGGAAGCACTACATCTGGTTCTTTACTTTTAATGAAACAACAATACTTTTACAAGACAAACATTATCATCTGAAAACCATTGTAAAATCATCTGTTTGCCCATATGGAGCCATACCGAGTTTCAAAGCTTCATCTTAAATACATCTGGAATTAAAAAATTAATATTGATCTTTAAATGGTGAAAAGTGGTCATGCATGCAGTACGAAAAAAATTAATTTCTCTGTTATTCTTCGACCAATCTTGATAAATTAGGTATCATTGGAATCGTGAAAAAATTTTCTAACTTTTTTGTCTCTTGTAAATTTTCTGTAAAATGGACGGTTTTCGAGATATTCGCCATCAAAAATTTAAAATGGCCGCCATTTTGAAAAATTTCAACGAAAAATTTTTTTTTTATTTTTTATAGTTGAGTCTTTATAGCATAAATATTCATGCCAAATTTCAGATCAATACAACATTTCGTTCTTGAGATAAAAATTTTTAAGTGAAAAAAACAAAATGGCAGCTATAAGGATAACCGCTGAGTTTTGGACACTTCAAATATGACATTTGTAGTCTCCTAGCATCCAGGTACAATACCCTAAAATTCTCGACACTACTTCTGAAACACTCTGTATATATAAAAACGAAATGGCACTCATTCACTGAATGACTGACTCACTCGCTCGCAGAACTAAAAATCTACCGAACCAAAAACGTTCAAATTTGGTAGGTATGTTCAGTTGGCCCTTTAGAGGCGCACTAAGAAATCTTTTGGCGATATTTTAACTCTAAGGGTGGTTTTAAGGGTTTAAAGTTCTTTTAGCATGTATATTCTTCTTATTCCAATATTTTGAAATTATAATTGAAATGTCCATATCATATGTTAATATAGAACTATAATCTAGAGAGAGTACCTCTTCGAAACAGTTGTTAACTGGTAATTTTGTCAGGTTGGCATTAAGTTGAGTTGACTTTGTTAGGTTGGCACCAAGTTGAAGATTGAAATGCATTCATCGCGGAAAAATTGATTGGGCACTGCTACTTCAATCAGAGCTATCCCTGGGAATATTATATTACTAGCCGTCCGGCTCGCTTCGCTCGCCATATCCGTTTAGCCAGACGTTTAGTCTGGATCCCCGACTGGATCGTCCTAACATATAATAAAAATGCTCAAATTAAAAATACAGGCGAGCGAAGCGAGCCTTGTGATCTCATTCTTGGACGATCCAGTAGGGGGTCCAGGGGGCGGAGCCCCCTGGCTAGACGGATATGACGAGCGAAGCGAGCCTGACGGCTAGTATGGATATATGTTTATAATAACTTTTTTCTTATTTTGACCTCTACTATCACGTATTAAATTATTTTACCATAATTAAGAATCACTCTGTATACTGGCTTATACACTTATATACAATAGCTTACAATACAGCAAAATTATAGATGAATTTACATAATATAGACTAAGAAAAAAATTATTGAACTGTATATGAAATGAAAAAGCAATTTGTAATATATAATAACTATAGATAATTATATTGTTATGCATCAACATAAATTGGCGGAGCTTTGGACATATGAATGTCCATTCTTCGTAAAGAATAATATATTAAAAATATCCTCCTCACTCTCTACCAAAACAGTAGAGGAGGAGGGGGAGGAGGAGGAAGAGGATGAGGTGGAGGTGGAGGAGGAGGAAGAGTAGGTGGGGGAGGAGGAGGAGGAGTAGGTGGGAGAAAGGAGTAGGTGGAGGAGGAAGAGGAGGAGGAATAGTGTATGGAGGGGGAGGAGGAGGAGGATGGTTGGAGGGTTGATGATGAGGAGGAGGAGGAGGAGGAGGAGGAGGAGGAGGAGGAGAGGAGGAGGAGGAGGAGGAGGAGGAGGAGGAGGAGAGGAGGAGGAGGAGGAGTGGGAGTGGGAGGAGTAGGAAAAGAAGGAGGATGAGGAGGAGGCTTGAGTTACTATTGATCTCAAGTTTATAAACATTTCAAAGACTTCGTATAGAGTTTATATATATTGTTTAGTTTATAATACAGGTTTGTGTTAAAGTTGGTATCGTGTGAACAGAGGTTTAAGCAAACTTGGCTCAAAGCCAGATTTGCGTAAACCTGGCTTTGAGCAAAGTTTGCGCAAATATCGTTGTCGTGTAGACCCAGCATTCAGAGGAAATATCATATTATTCATAGCAGTATGTTATTTTCATTTCAATGCAAAGACACTTGTGTAATGCAAGCATATATAATTCAAATACTTCAACTGATTATAACTTCAAATACCATCACATGAATTTTTCATATTTATAAAATGTTTCAACTTGTAATGCGCTTCATTTGTTGATAAAATAACAGCATTGAAGTCATTGAGAGTCGTGATTATTTATTTTTTGTTCATATTAGGATAGTTAAGAATCTTTATAATGTTTAAATAATGTTCATACATTCTTAGGGCTTATCTAGACTGTCTATTTTTCTGATAATGCTAGGCAACCGTTGATGGGTTCGCATTGTTTCAGCTCAACTTTTTGTTGAGTTATTTTTGGTCATTTTTAGTAAATTCGATAACTTTATCAAAAATTGATATTTTCAGAAAATTTTTGTTTCACTAGATCAACAATAACATAAAGAATCAATCCTCTAAATCTCATAGATTCATCTCTTACCGAATTTAAAATGTTCTGTCTCGAAAATTTAAACTTTAGGCGCTCATATATCAAAAAGTAATGATCGGAAAAAACATGTTTTCTTGAGATAACTTTTTTATTTTGATAGCTTGATGATATACGAATCGAAAAACTTTGAAAAATATCACCAATAGAAAGTTTATTTTTAGCCTTTGCACAGCCTTAAGGTGCGTACAGATAAACGCGCCGCGAACATGAGCAATTCACTTTTAATCAGCTGATTACAACAGCTGTATTTTTACAGAAACGGTAAGATACAGTTACAAAAAGCTTGGCATCAGCTGATTAAAAGTGAATTGCTTATGTTCGCGGCGCGTATATCTGTACGCACCTTAAGGCTGTGCAAAGGCTAAAAATAAACATTCTATTGGTGATATTTTTCAAAGTTTTTCGATTCGTATATCATCAAGCTATCAAAATAAAAAAGTTATCTCAAGAAAACATGTTTTTCCGATCATTACTTTTTGAGATATGAGCGCCTAAAGTTTAAATTTTCGGTTTAAATTTGCTGACCCTATAGTAAAATAGTTATTTGTTTATCTAGAGTGGAAAGTGCTGTTTTTTCTCTCTGATGGAAAAGTTTGAAGCCCGAGGCGAAGCCGAGGGCAACAATTTTTCTGAGGGAGAAAAACATTTTTCACTCGTGGTGATATACACAACATTTTTCTTCCACCTACATTTTTATAAAACTGCAAATAAAATAATTTTTAAAAACGTACGTGACCAAACAATATGTTACAACATAATCTAAAAAGTAAACAGAAACAGCTGGCTTGTGATCACAGTTCTCCGCCGACAGCGCTATCTGTCGGCAAAGGTTGTAACATCAATGGCCGCTACAAGTACAGTTATGATGAAGTTCACGTTTCAAATTTAATTAGTTAATAAGGAATATTCGTTGGCTAGTATTTTGAATAGCATGGAATATAAAAAAATATTTGGACATTTTTTTAGTATAGTGATATGAAGTTTGTAATAATTTTAGCATACAAACATATATTTCATATGTTGATCAAATAACAGCATTGAAGTCATTGAGAGTCGTGATTATTTATTTTTTGTTCATATTAGGATAGTTAAGAATCTTTATAATGTTTAAATAATGTTCATACATTCTTAGGGCTTATCTAGACTGTCTATTTTTCTGATAATGCTAGGCAACCGTTGATGGGTTCGCATTGTTTCAGCTCAACTTTTTGTTGAGTTATTTTTAGTCATTTTTAGTAAATTCGATAACTTTATCAAAAATTGATATTTTCAGAAAATTTTTGTTTCACTAGATCAACAATAACATAAAGAATCAATCCTCTAAATCTCATAGATTCATCTCTTACCGAATTTAAAATGTTCTGTCTCGAAAATTTAAACTTTAGGCGCTCATATATCAAAAAGTAATGATCGGAAAAAACATGTTTTCTTGAGATAACTTTTTTATTTTGATAACTTGATGATATACGAATCGAAAAACTTTGAAAAATATCACCAATAGAAAGTTTATTTTTAGCCTTTGCACAGCCTTAAGGTGCGTACAGATAAACGCGCCGCGAACATGAGCAATTCACTTTTAATCAGCTGATTACAACAGCTGTATTTTTACAGAAACGGTAAGATACAGTTACAAAAAGCTTGGCATCAGCTGATTAAAAGTGAATTGCTTATGTTCGCGGCGCGTATATCTGTACGCACCTTAAGGCTGTGCAAAGGCTAAAAATAAACTTTCTATTGGTGATATTTTTCAAAGTTTTTCGATTCGTATATCATCAAGTTATCAAAATAAAAAAGTTATCTCAAGAAAACATGTTTTTCCGATCATTACTTTTTGAGATATGAGCGCCTAGTTTAAATTTTCGGTTTAAATTTGCTGACCCTATAGTAAAATAGTTATTTGTTTATCTAGAGTGGAAAGTGCTGTTTTTTCTCTCTGATGGAAAAGTTTGAAGCCCGAGGCGAAGCCGAGGGCAACAATTTTTCTGAGGGAGAAAAACATTTTTCACTCGTGGTGATATACACAACATTTTTCTTCCACCTACATTTTTATAAAACTGCAAATAAAATAATTTTTAAAAACGTACGTGACCAAACAATATGTTACAACATAATCTAAAAAGTAAACAGAAACAGCTGGCTTGTGATCACAGTCTCCGCCGACAGCGCTATCTGTCGGCAAAGGTTGTAACAACAATAGCCGCTACAAGTACAGTTATGATGAAGTTCACGTTTCAAATTTAATTAGTTAATAAGGAATATTCGTTGGCTAGTATTTTGAATAGCATGGAATATAAAAAAATATTTGGACATTTTTTTAGTATAGTGATATGAAGTTTGTAATAATTTTAGCATACAAACATATATTTCATATGTTGATCAAATCTGGTTGAGGTATTGAATTTAGTTGGCTCAATGACTGACTACTCTATATGCTTCCTCATCTGAGCTTAGACCTTCTTACCTATTACAATGTAAGTTTTTAAAATATGTTATTTAAATGGAGTCACTTTTCCTCCCTAGGGAGTTTTTCTGTTTTTTACTACCGAGAGCGAAAAAGTGACACTTTAGTATTATGTTTCAGGGAGTAGAGTAAGTACTTCAGACAGTAGGTGGAGGAAAAATAATATTCTGCGTAATGTTTTCACTAGTATTCGGACACCGAATTCGGCTTCAAAATTATTCTTAGTGCACGACTCAGTTTACAATTTGTAACTCAGTAAGCTTAGTAACTCATTGGAGTCAAATTTTTATTGAATATACTAATTTGAAGTCATATTAATTGTATCCGTGATGAAAACAGGAATAATAATAATTGTTTTAATTTAATGTTGTTTAATCTGAAGTGGAAAGTTTTCTATTTCCCTGTCATAGGCTATGTTATTTCTATGGGAACTCAACTTTTTTCAAATGGTAGGCTTTATTATTCAATGTATGATTCTATTGAGAAACCAAATAGTGGTATAAGTGTTATTAATCCGAAAAACTAATAGTTATTATTTTTTCAAGATATAATAAATATTATTTCCCATATATTTGGCTCTACCTTCTTTGTCTCTGGAAACGATGAAGGATGGTGATGATAATACAGGTCCTAATTGAATAATAATAAATTTGCCTATGAATGAATAATCTATAATGACAACGAGACATTCAGCGGTAACGATAAAAATCGGCTAAAAACCGATATATTCTGAAAGATCATGATAGGCACTGAGATTGAAAAACCCTAATGCCTTATGTTCTATTAATAATTGAAATTTTAGTACGGTACATAGGCCTAAAGTAGTTACAGTATGTATTGCTGAACTCCGGATGAGAAGGTAGATTTATGTAGAAGATAGAAATTCATGAAAGACTATGTTGAACAAAACTCGAAGATTGAATGAGTAATGAGAAAATAATATTTATTGTTTGGAATTTTCAACTAATACACATTTAATTAGATTTTGATAGAGTTTATTTTGAGTTTACTCAATATCAATTAAGTAATTCCTGCTTTTTGTGAGCAAGCACGAATTTTAACTTCAACCTTCGATTATAAATTATGGTATTCTCTCATTATTGAGGTCTCAATACCTCTGGTTTCATACTATTGTAATGCTTTCACGGGACACCGAATTCGGCTTCAAAATAATTCTTAGTGCACGACTCAGTTTACTAAAAAAATTCAGGTCACTAGTCAAGTCTGCGTAATGTCCGGGCTGGTTAAATTGATAATAATAGAGTATAATTCAAAAGATAGTAAACTAATTGAAAATTATGGGCTTCAAGAAATCAGAATGGAGTTTGAATTACAGTGTTACCAAAATAACCAATAAATTGTAAGAATTGTGAAAAATGAAGCCTTTCACTCACGATCTCAAAAAATGTTCACACTGGAAAGCCAAGTTTGAAAAAATTCAATTCTTTGAAAATGTAGGGAATGAGAACTCTGATACCTTGAAATAAAACTAGAATAATTTTCAATTATTGCAAAGAAATAATTACTTTTATTCTTCTCAGATTCAACAAAAGGGCAGGAACCAAGAATTCTAGATAGATTGATAATGGTTTTGACTCTGTTGGTCTAGTTTCGATTTCCTTTAAAGTATCATAGACTAGTTTAAAATTTGAGAGTTACATTTTTCGTTACAATGGAATTACTTACCTACCGTACTTCATCAATCTGAAATTGATATTTAAGTGTTTCAAGAAACGCCATACCAAAGAGTTACGTTCAATTATCGTAAATGCTCCACAGTTTGTTGAAGTACTACTTACTTGATCATTGAGGACGAATCTAAGCTTGAATTTAGGAAATGTTTGAGTTTTTGCTGAATTGTGGATTGCTGTAAAGTACTTATCTGGATTTATAGCGGCTAGTAGCACATAGTTCAAAAAGCATGAGCCACGTTTCGAGGCTAAGTTAAAGCAAAGATATAATATATATATATATATATATATATATATATATATATATATATATATATTACATTTTCGGCCAGTTCTAAATTACAACCACCTACTTCAACCCGAACAATATATATAAATCGTATCGTCCGTTCTATTATTTAAGAACAGGATTCGGAGTTATGACAGTCAAATTGCTGGGACGGAAAAAACTGGACGGAATACAAGCGCTCTCAATTTATTCGTTTGACTTGGAAGTGAGATAAGAGAGAGAGAGAGAGAGAGAGAGTGAGGGACAATAAGTGAGAGGGTTAAATATTTGGAGAATCAATTTCAAGTGTACAATCATATATCTCACCTGACCCGACATCCTGGCGGCAAAATTTAATACAGTTCGTCTCTTGTGTTACTTCATTCTTCAGCTCGCTTTTTCATTCCTTAAAAATATCATATTTCGAAATTCTGGATGACAGCCAAATAGAAAACATGTAACATAATTTAAACGATCACTTGACCAGGTGCAATACAAGTCTCAAAATAATAATTCACTCATGTCAATAATTATTAAAGCCATTATTGGTTTTCATTAAGCGCCAAATAGGGCTCTTATATAGAGAAAAATGTCGAAATATCCTTTTTTTCTCTATTCCCTTTGAATTTACTCTGTATACCATAAGTAAGAATCACGAATAGGGAATGGAAAGATGAGATGTTTTTCTGTTTTTCCATATATTCTTGTTAACAATATTAAAATTCAAAATACCTATTCATTTTACTCTCAAATTCACATAAGAGAAAATGTTGATATAAGACTAAACATAAACTATTATTTTTGTCTCACATTGAATATATGAGGTCTTCAAAATTGTATAAATGAAACCCATATTATTTGTTGACAGCGATATATAAATTCAAAATGTGATTTATTCAAAAGCAAAGTAAAACACCCGAGTGTTATCCCATTCATTAATCCCAAACAATAGTAATATTACATGATTTTTCTCAATTTTTATTGCAATCTAGTCTGAAGAGACTAATGAGCATTTTTTCTGAATATAATAATGGGTTATATATTCTGTTCAGTTCTCGCCATTCACTTCGACAGTTAGTAATCAATGAAGCCTAAATGATCCAGATCATCACTCAAATCAACACTTCTAGACAATGAATGAGATTCCACTTCAACCACTACCAAAGCCGAAGTGCATTCGTATGACGTCAGGACACGTAGGGCTCCTACACCAATAAAAACACTAGCTGATATAGATCAGCTGAAATCAACGAATTTTTATTGGTGTAGGAGCCCTACCTGTGCTGACGTTACACGAATGTACTACGGCTTTGTTTACGGAGGTAGTGCTTCAACCCGCATTCTACCTCACTTGTCTAGCGTTCCCTGAGCAGATATTTCCATGTCTTCAAATCTTCATGTAATGGATTATCGGAAATTACAATCTAGTATGATAGCAAGTTGGACGTGTTAATCGTTGTCGTCGACATATCACAACCAATGCCTTCTTATTCACACTCTCATCATAAAACATGAGAAAGGCGCTAAGATCCACTTTCAACAGTCAGCATTCCTTACGAAAAACATCACTGCTTCTCATTCAACCAATGTGAATCTAAACCTAACAGTGAATCTTAAGATAGCATACACTGAAAATGAATGTCGTAGCGGCTTCTTCTGTGGTGGCTACATCAAAGCTGCCTGAGGCTCAACACGTGTTTTCTTAAATTTGCGTGCAGCCAAAATATAAAACTACATTTCAAATTAAAAGCATACAGTTTGTAATCGATTACTACTCTTCCGTCATTTCCATCACAGTCATTCTCTTCCTCTTTTTCCATTATCATACCCAAACCCTTTCTCTCAAACTAACTCGGAGCTCATTTGATTTTTGTTCTCATTGAAGACACTAAATTGAAGATATAATAGTTAGCCTTAGGTCTTCTGTCTTCTGTCTTGGATTATTTTCAAAAGCAAGTGTTATTGGATCACTTTACTGAAAAATTGTCAGCTCCCAATTTATGTGTCAGCAATTTTCTTGTGTTGGACCTCCACCTTTCCACAGTTGTAATTGAAGAGGTTTTGGATATCATGGAGCAAAATAGCCAGCAGCAAACTTAGCTAGCTCGCAAAATGCTTGTTTCAAAGTCTTTCTCGTCTTGCTCCACTGTCAGGAGAAATGCGGAATTACCAAAAACGAAATTGCATTTGCATGTTCTCATATTGAACTTGATTATGGGACTTCCATTTTGAAACATAACAGGTCAGCCCAAGCTGCTTGGAAAGCCTTGTAGACTTTTGCAGCTCGCTAAGCTATTTTGTTACAAAATTTAAGAATTTTTAAATATTATCTTTCCTCTCCCTACGTAGAATCTTCCAGGTGGATGCAGTCTGAAGATGAGAATGAACTATTGATACTTCCGAATCTGTATCTGAACCTGAACTTCAGTTTAAGATATTTGAATCTAAATTCCAGGAGCAAAGCTATGCACCCTAAAAGGGTCTGCATCTACATTGAGTTTTTCATTGAAATAATTCCTCGACAATGAATATTTCATTGATAAATCACAGCTTTGTGAATCACTTTGTCAAGTGATGATAACTATCATTGTGAACCATTATTCAAGCAATATCTAACAATACTTGGTCACATAGGTCTACTTTTTTACTTCTCATGCAAGATTTTTTAGGAAATCCTAACTCATGACGCTTTTAAATAGCCACTATCTAACAAGTATCACTGAGATTTGTATCTACTCACTTGTTAAAATCAAGATTATTGATTGTTTCAGCAAGCATACATATTTCAGTAACATTTATTTCCTGTAGCTAACATATTTCAGATGCCAGTTTTGTAAAAAACATTGAATAGTGAGCAGCAGAATTTCTCAAGGCTCAAGATGTGAAAAAATCGAACGGGCTCAAACTTTTGAAATTGTTGAAGCTACCATTGAAGATCCGTTTACAGAAGACATTACAAATGATATCAACAAAATATGATAGTAGTGGTCTGGCTAACAGAGCACAAGAAGCGCTTATCACGGGTGTATATCTTTCGGCTTTTGTGCTTGCGCTTAGATGGAAGCTATAGATATTTTTTCAAAATGTTGTATTGTTTAATCCCAATAATTTGATTGCGAAGCTTTTGTGATATTACTTTTGTGAAGCTTCTCGCCATGTATCACATGATAATAAAAATGGAAATTCCAACAGCAAAACAGCAATTGCCATTTGTAGAAAACACTCAACAGTCAACATCATACTTGGATGACAATAGTCCTGCTGTTAGCAAGACTTATGGATGTAAAAAAACAATGGCTTATACTTTCTGTTTCAAGAAACAGCAGCAGTTTCCTTCGGGAGGAAATATTATATAATATTATGATACCACCTTTGAAACATTGAGGGTGTTCATCGTAAAGCTGTTTTCAGAAGTAATACTCATTTTATATCACATCGAAATTTTCCAAGATTATCAATATTTCAAGGGTTTGTGTTCATAGTTTATTATTTGGCTTTTCTATTAATCATCATAATTATATAGTGTATCCCAGTTATTCATTTTCGAAGTGAGAATTGTTGTGATGTGAACCCTACTTTGAACATTTTATTGAACAAAATTCAGGAACAGAAGTTTTGGTCTAGCGCTTGTTTTTTCATTCCGATATTGTATTTTCTTTATTCATTGGATGAATAAGAATTATTTTATTATTACGATGAACGTGAACTTGAAACGGTGAATCGCTTGTAGCCAATGTGAGTTGAGAGATATGTTGTCTTTATTATAATGGCGGATTTCGATTCCTAGGTAGTCTACTCACTATATCTAGATTATGGAAACTTGACTGTTGAGTGATATACTTGTAATTTTTGTAGATGATGTCTATTTAATATTAACAATGGGTTTGACCAGGTCACTCGTGTGTTATCAGATGGGCACGTTAAACTATCGGTCCCGGCTGAAATATGATAGTCTTAAGGCTCATTATCTACTATCAATTATTTATTCTGGCGAGGTAGAACTTCCGTCAAGGACATCCAACCAATAAAAGCCATACGAATATTATTATTATCATTGATATATTGAGAGAAAATATTTTTCAATTTGATAGTAGAAGTACTGTCAGATATCATAGCGCACTGTAGTTTCATTATTTCTGATCATGAAAATGAAATAAATACGAAATAATACTCACCTACAACTTCCAATAGCACTATGCTAATAACAGTTAGTACCTAGTAGCTCGATACAAGGTCGAGTCTGTATAGATATCCGGGAGGGTTTCTCTGTCCTATAAGGATATCAATTTTTCTTGATTTTTCTCACAAAGGTTGAACAATTGCGTATGTTGAAATCATTGAATGTTGAATGATACTTGTCCGTAAAACTGATCACAGATAAGCGCTGTGACTGATTTTGCGTCAAGGGTTAACGCGATTAGGCCTACTTCAACCCAGCTGCATCACGTGAAGTTGGCAGTAAAGCCTTCTTTACCCGAGGCAATCTCCTCCTGATTAAGCTTCGTAGCTGCAATATCTCTTACTTTTCGACCCTGGATAAGACCCGCACCAAGTCCCAGATTTGAGGTTATCCAAGACACTTTATAAGAATGTGACGCATCGCACTCATGGTCAAGTTCATATTCCTTCCTTATTCCTCAATGAGCAAAGCTATTGATAGGGCTTGATAACGTCGGGGGGGAGGGGGGTTTCACAAGCAATAATCGTTACCATTCTTCTTCCATATCTCTATGAGATTGAAATTTACATACATTGAAACTTTTCCCTTGTAAATTGAAGTACTAAAGTAAACTGCTGAGAAATATATAAGAAAATACAAACTTATTATGTTCCAATCAATATCTTTCTAAGATGATTGGGAAAATAAAGAGGATTACTATATTGGCATTTAAACAAATTGGTCAACTGTTTCCAATGATTGGTTACTGAGTTTGATTTGATTTTTTGATAATTCACATTTTTCAACTTCAGGACGGCAAGGGGAGGGTTCAAATCAACATCCTAGTTTTTTTTTTATTTGGGAGAATGAGTTTCTTGTAGTGAATCAATGGGAGAGATTCAGCTTTTTATAAATTTTCTGTGCGAAAAAAGCATTTTTATAGATTTAAAAGTTGGCAAACCAATAATACGCGAGTAATCGACCAGAATAAACAATGAAATCAAGCGAAACTTTGAGAATAGTGGATTCGTGCATAGTTTCAAAAACGAAGTTTATGCTCAATCTCTAAATCGATCAGAAGTCTTGTGGGAACCTGAGGGAGTTGAAAGATTTGAGGCATGCAGTTGCATAAAAGATAAAACTCTACTGGAAAAGACCCGTATCCACGTTTTCCAGCCCACAACGTCGTGTACAAGTAGTCGGTCAATCTACCCGCAGACTCTGCTTCATTAGTCCAACGACTAAAATGTAATTTGTTTCAGACAGAGAATCCACTCTAAGCAAAATCACCGGTTAAACGAGCTAGTAATGTATTTGCATAGCAACATTATTCAAACGCTTTCAAATAGACCCGCTTGGCAGTGATCGTAAGTCCTTCGGATCGTATTGATAATGACGAAACAAACGAATAAGACGATCGGAAAATGTTCAACCTACATTTATCTGATAAACCCACTTGTCAGATATTATCACAGGCGATGTCCTCACTCCACAGTCCACGGACCATCCGCCAATCCACAACTGCCGTTCTCCTCGATTTCTGGTCAGACCACTTGGAGATCATACCTATCAACAATATGCGCTTCTCATCAATCCGCAAACCTCATCCATTCACTCACAGATAACAATCATCACCAACATCTTAACAGCAGTTTTTATCATTCTTAATTATGTTATCGCCTCCTCGATTGCTATTTCATAAACTGGGTTATTAATCTCTGCTCTAAATTTACGTTGCCAATTATATTGGCAAATCTTCGCCCATTATCTTCGAATCTTATCACTCTCCTCATTTAGTTGCGGTTAGAGTTAATCAAATAATCTATACTCACTTGCTTTTCACCTCATTAACATCAATCGCAATAGACAATTCTATGATCAAAACATATAACAGAATTACCTCATCTTATTCAGTACCTATTGGAATAAAAAATTAATAATCCTTACAATTAACTTTCATTGCTGCATCAATATAATATGAAATTGTTCAGCATGATTAATTGGACTATGATGAGATTGATGTTTTTTTAGTTCATTTATGTAGTAAACGTTTCGATAGGTAGGCCCATTTTAGCAGCTTTTATTTTTATACAATATTTTTCAGCTACCTAATTGTGTGACCTGAAACCTGAGGAACTCTGACATCCGACCTGAACCAGCCAGATGATTCAGTATTGATTATTAACTCTATTATCTCCACTTTCATCGCCCTTACCTATTACCACAGGTAAAGAAAGTATTGCTTTCCAAAAATTCAAGAAAGGCTAACCCAATTTGAAGTTTTTTATACGTTAAGTAGTGTATTTTTTCAATTCTTTACAATTTGAACCAACCAACTATGATGTTTTCTATTGATTCAATATTTGTAAATGGTTACATGCGGTATACCTGGTAAATAATAAAGTTTTATTCAAGTCCAAAAGATAGAGTGTTTGGTTTTTTTTTTTGAGCCGGTCTGCGCATGTTTTTGTACGGAGGGTCGAACAGGGAGATTTGTAAGCAAGCTCAACACGAAACGGGGTGCGGTTACCATACGAAGAGCGGCTGTTTCGTATCTGACTGTTCTAAATAAAAATGGAATCCACAGAGTGGTATTTCTCAGAATACCGTAGTTTCATTGTTCTTCCTTATTGCAATGAATTAGTTTGTAGCCAATGTATTATTGTATTAATCTACAATCCCATATCATGAGAATTGGGAAATATTTTTCAAGATATGTTGTGAAAAAATTAACATTATTATCATTGTTAGTCGTTGAGCTTCCGAAGTGGAAGACGCTGAGTATGTTTCATGATTGTTGATTAGATTTGGTGTTTTTCTTGTTTGCACATCAGCTTTTAATTTTTTTGAGAAAATTCAGATTTTCTTTCTTCACTCCATCTTGTTCCAACTCTTGGAGCTTTCACCTGTGGAATAATTTCCCATTTATTTAATTTTGCTCTAAAACTATTTATATTGGTAATCTCACTATCAGTAATTTTTGCAAAAACTGAACTAACAGTAGGCCTATAGTATTAGTATGTACAAAAATTAACCTTGCAGAATACGTATTTCACAGCTTGCTTAGAAAAGATGCTAAAAACAAACAAGATATACTGTAATGATAACTCGAGCATCTCATTTTGTGCATGTGTAAATGAAATTAATCAAGACATAAATTATTTGGTTCTGCTGTGGTAGAACTTAACAGGACTATAGTGAGATTCACGTTTTTCTGGAGAGTAAAACATAGGTACTTTTCTTAGAAAATCTACTATTTTCATTGGAAGATGAAAATAATATAATATATCTTTGTGTAGCTTGATTCATATAACGTATTTTTATGAAACCATGAGGAAAAACGATCATATTTCAAAAAATACCAGCAGTGGAATTATTGAAAACCGTTCCACATCACCGCTTCGTTACATTATTCATAGCAAGTCAGACTAAACTCATCCAATTATAATTTTATGGTTATTATTGGCTGTTTGGCTGAGGTGGTCTCCACGCTTCTTGCATCCAAAATGCCAAATCAGCAGTAAACAGTAAGTGGTGGATGTGTTTAAATTTTTCTCAAAAATGTAACACAAGAAATGTATCCCAATTTTATCAGTTTTCTTCATCATTTCAGCCAATTAAAAAGAGACGATGCCCTATTGTGAGGCGCTGTATAAATCTTGGCCAATGTACCTGTAAAAACGGGTCTTAAAAAGTTGTTTTTGAGAGCCATCACCTCAAACAAAATGATGGAGCTTCAAAGCCACTCTTGCATAATGATATTAATTGATATCATTGATGCTACTGGATCCTAGTTGAATTCTGATAAATTTCAGCAATTTCATATCCGATCAGTCAAGTAATAATTTGAAGGAGTACGGAAGCTTGAAATAATTAATCTCTTCATTTCCTAACATTTCACCATTTACATACAACATTATTTCTCCTGATATTTATGTTTCAAAAAAGGGTAAAATGTTAGTAATATAACTGCTAGGGTAGATACCTGATTTATGAAATTTCAAATAATCACTAAAAATTAATTGAAGTTTAGTGTGAACTTCTGAATTTTTCATTCCCTCATTTTTTTATCAAAAAATAATTGATACATAAAAATATACTCTTGCTGAATTATCCTATTGAAAAACCCCCAGAAAAAAATAGCCTAGAGAATTGATCGTGGAGAGTTCATTCACCAAAAGGAGAATCTGATATCATTTGAAGATATGAGATATCTATTGGATTTTTCGATGGAACAAAAGATTATATACGGTAGTCTTATTATTGTATGCAGCCCAAAGTACAGTTAGATCCTGTTGCACAAACAAAATTCTGTTAACTTTTAATCCTGATTGAAGTCACGAGAGCCAACCAGAGAAGCCTTCTTAGAAAACCTTCTCTGTTTGGTTCTCATGTAATTGGACCTCTTCTCTAAAATCTTGGAGAATTTAAAATAGGCCTATAACCATCCTTGGTAAATTAAGAATCTATATGCAAAATTTCAAGTTGATCAGTCCAGTAGTTCAGACGTGATGATGCGTCATTCGTAAAATTTCCTATCCTGTATGTGTATAAGTCATTTTTCCCTTTATTATATTATTGAAAACAGGCTACATCAAAAATATTCTCGATATAATAGCAGCTCAACAAATGAAATAAGGGCAAGGCAATCAGCTTTCATCTTATGCTTATTACATGGTATAATAGAGATCAATAAATATTTTTTCACTCAGAATAGTTGTTAATTATACTACAGGAAATTATCACTTTTGATATATAAATGAACGAACGGTCATGAATTCAGTTAATAATTTATGGGCCTCTGTTTCTGATGAAGCTACTTAATTGATGAATAACTGACTATCAAAAGAGAGTGATTCAGTAAAAGGATTCTCTGTATGCGAGGAAACGTTATTTTTATCAGAAATAAACCTCTTCTGTATTGTAATTTCCTTAATTCTCATCTTGTAATTAGTTAATGATACATTTTTCCAATTTATGAATATTCAACTTTACTGAAGAATTATGCTAATCTCACAAAAGAATAAGAGAAATATGGATTTGAATAAAATAATTTTGAAAATTAACAGGCACATTTCTTTTACTTTATAGGTATAATACAAATAACTCGATAATTTATAAAATCTAAAGCATGTTTGTTAATGGGATGAATAAGCAGGCGAATGTGTTATTTGAGGATAGGCACATTAAACCGATCAAAGTTTTAGGGTTCAACTTTTTTCAGGAGAATGAAGTAATTCAAACTATATACTTTCATAATATGGTTGGTCCACACTTGATTTTCTCCTTAATTCATCAATAATCATTCAATTATAGATATAAGAATCAGTTGATTTAAGAAATAAGTTCCTAAAATTCTAAAGTAGAGGTATTATTGGTTTGTCTCATTCAACTGAGACTGAGGTAAGCAGTTTATTCATGTGGAACGTGTAGTGGCCCCAGTCCCGGTTCTCCAGTTTTGATCAAAGAAATTGAATGTGGAAGCTGGTTTGAATGCAGGATCATTGACTGATGTGTAAACCTCACAGGAAGTTGAACATATCAATTCACCAAAAACCGGAATTGAGGAACAGTAGACAGCATGAAATAACCATCGAACCTCTCTTCTATCTTCATATTTTTTCTGTGCTCCTGACTTACTCATGAATCACTTATTAGCTCAACCTGCTTTTGCTGTTTCAGAATGCTTCCCTGGCTGAATGCAAAAGGCTGGTAGTAGATTGGTGTCTTCTGTACAAATTTACAATGCATACTCTCATGAGACTCTATTCAATTTGAATCTATGAAAGCAGCTGTTGATCTCCATGTCTCCTTCCATCTAAGCCCAATGAAATAATAGGGAATAAATGTACAAAACAGAAGCGTAAGAAAATCACACAAATATTTCATATGCAAGTTTTCGTGAATCTTCTCCATTATAAAGTAATTTACAATAATAAATTCATCAAACAGACTACTTTTAAAACAAAAAATTATAGGCTCTATATCAATTGGACCTATTACTATGACCGGTCTGATTCAAAGAGAATTCAGGAATCGTAATTTAAAACTTCTACAAGATGTGATTAAAATATTTATGTAACTCAAATTACCGAGCATCATGAATTTTGATATAAGAATAAGAATAAGAATACTTTTATTCCATTAAGGCAATATACAATGCAATAGGAAACGTCAATAAATATAACAAGAGGTCAATATAAACATCAATAAAACTATTACAAGAAAAAAAACAATCATTATAGAAATATGAATTTGAGGATATAGAAGTTAGCTGGATGCTGAAGGTCACATCAGGACACTACAGACATGAACTGCATAAGTGATGATTGATTTAAGGAAAACTACCATATCAGTGCCCATCAATTATTTACGGGTTTTGGTTAGAAACAATGTCGATGTCGTACCGTATTTATATAAAAACTGCTATATAATCTCGATAATTTTATATTGCATAGAAATGATCACAGAATTGGAATCTTGGTCGAATAAATTATTTATATAGGCCTACAGCTTCAACAAAATCACTGTTGTTAAGCACCAGGATTAGAAGACCGGCTCAGTGTGCAACAATTTATGTTATTTTCTTGCATCTGCGATAAATCCCTTTTGTAAATTGATTGTCCAACAAAAACTTAATAGCAGTAGCCTGCCTACCTACGCAAGCTAACAGCATTGCAGTACGACTTGCAGTACGTTATATTTCCACGAGTAAATTCGTTGTAATTATCAGCCAATAAAAAGTGGCTGATACTATAAATTTCAACCTGTAACCTACTGTCAGAGCACATTGCGATCGTATAGACTAGTGTCACTTTAATGAGAAAATATTAAATTTTAATCCAGTTATTTCTTTGCAAAAATCTAGAAAGAAATGTTTTATGTTCTCTAAAACATCTATTATGCAATTTTTTATCGAAATGTTTGTTGAATTAGTGACAGTTGAACATAAAATTACGACGGTATTGTGTCAAATCCAATGATTTGTATAGAAAATTCAGCAAAAAGCCGGTTATCAACATTATTAAAAATGTCTTACGAGAATCATCTCTTTCCATTCTACTAGGTATTGTAATAAAAATATTCCAACTGTTAAATCTTATTATAGTCAACATTCATGCTCAGTAAATAGACTACATAAATTTTTCATTAGCGGCACTTAATTCCAGGACCTTGATTCAAAAATTCATCAATTTCTTGTAAAAGTTCACAGCCTTGAATTAAGAAGTTATATAATATTTCAAGTACTATTCCAATGAAGTGACGGAATTATTCCTTCGTACAAATTGTATACAGTCTAAAATCCATACATCATACTACATAAGATACCACGGTAATCACTTTGAAACCAAGCTAGTGTAAATTGGTTTCAGCTTTATCTTTTGGTCTGCATTAAAATGTTACCTTAAAGTTGTATTTATAAGAGTTCTTGATAAATTCCAAAATGGAAAAATGAGTCTATAAGCTTTACAATATATTCATTTTATTCTCAAAGACGTTTTATTCTCAAATTCCAGAAATCTTTAAAAAGTTCAAAATTAAAGGCAAGAATATTGCCAGAAATAGTAATCATACATTAAAACAGTGAAAGTTTTACGTTTGTAATATGTACCGGTACGTTTGAAATATTTAGAAATTGAAACTCCAAGTGCTGAGTCTCGCAAAGGGATTGTAAGAATTGAGATGAAAACACAATGGAAAGCTGAAAAACAAATCATTCTATCTGTTCTCTCATAACATAGCTCAAGAGTAGTTTCAGAATACCGGTAGTTCTTGTGAAACTTTTAATAAAATTAATTGTACATAATATCTATTTGTCTAATTCATTAGATGGTACGGTGTATGAATTAGAAACTGCTCCAACTAGAAAGGTGCAAACCTAAAGAAATCGATTACGAGTTCCTGAATAATCCTGTAATACGTAGTGATATATTGCATCTTCTTTATTTTGAAATGAATTGATAATAGTCAACCCTTCGATAGATCATTACTGGTAATCAATACAAACTCTATTCTGATGAGAATTTGTACAACAAAATTGCACAATAATCCAGGCAGAATCACCAATTTGTGACCTAAGTACATTATAGATACCGTACTCATGCAGATAAAACCCACAACTTTCACTTCGTGCTCATCTCTTCATCAATAAACAATGATGTACAACTAGCCTACCTATTATCAAACAATGACTGTATGCAATACTGATCATTTACTAAAGACTTTGATAAATCAAGATCAATCGAATTCTGCTCATTCTTGGTTTATGAGGCGGTGATTATACCGTGGATAAAATAAGTTATCCCACTATTCACTATTGTTTTAAAATCACATCGTGGACAAGTTGAATGCTATCTAACGCAGATGTGTATTTGAATCGTGAGTGAATCATTAAACGCCATCTAGTTATTACTAAAAATATGGATAGAGTGCACCTTTTTATCTACATTTTACAGTATTTACTCACACTAAGACAGTGTGAATTCAGTTGCCATGAAAGTGCTGGCCAGGGATTTATTTAGGGTGAGAATTTGATCTATAGTGGAGTCTCCACTGGAAAAATTAACTGATTCTGCTTTGCAAGGAATAAAATTGTACCATTCATCATTGTTTTTTCAACGTATTATTTATTTTTATATTTGCGATCGCGAAGGAGATATCCTATCACTGACTGATAGGCCCAATTAATGGGCCTTAATATTAATTATTAAATATTTACAGAATTTGAAGACCAGTTTTGAATGATTACCACAAATTGAGGTGAGATATTTTTATCGTATGATGTTTTCAATTTTTACACTTCTATAAAACTAACATAATAGCTAATAGGCCTTATAATTGAATATTTATTTTTCTTCAGTTAGGCTCACTCATTGAGTGAAAATTGAAATTATTTTCAAACAAATTAATAAAATATGAATATGAAGAATTATTATAATTGAATTAGGATCCATATGGAAAATGGCAGCTATATAAAATATAGCAGTTCTTTTTAATCAAGGATGTGAGGACAATAGCCTACTTGGAAACCTGAGTGAAAATTTGACAAGATTCAATAAATATTAAAATATGCATTAAATTCACAAAGTAACTAGATTATTCATATTTTTTTATATAGGGAATTAAAATATATTATTATAATAGATTTTTTGATATAAAATACACTGCCTTAAAAATGTTTATAATGTAACTAATGTCATATTTACTTTCATTTTATTCTTAAAAGTGTCAGAACATGAGTGCCCAACTGTAATTTAAATGAAATCAATTGAATTGGTTGAACAAAATAGCTGAATTACCTATAACTGAACTAGTTTATTTTAAGGATGTGTTGTTATTATTATTATTCGATGTTTTTGAAAAACGTCATTTGATGCCAGCAATCACTGGATATTTCATTTGTTATGTCGAAGTGGAACTCAGTGATCATGTCAATCAGTGGTATGCATTGCGTGCCGCGACGCGGCCTGCTTCTGCTGTGCTGCAAAGCTGTGAGCATTACGATTGCATGGCGCATGAGGGTAGCTGCACGTGATTGACAAGTAATTGAGGGGACTGGCGTCTCATTCATAATTAAGGGAAGCAAAGCAGGAAGTTGGGACACCAATAAATAATTTCGCACCACTGGCTATGGTGAGAGTCACTATAAACTATCAGCATTGCTTGAATGGCAAACATTCATATAGGGGATGCTGACAGTGTAAAGTGAATGCAGACAGTAGCTAAGTGCTGCCGACGTTTCAAGCGTCTGGAATCTAGAAACTAGAATAGATAGTGGTGGCTAACCGCGGGTCCACTCAAGCATTGCCAGTCCTGATCAAGTATATATCTAGCTATGCCATGAATATAGAACACGTTGGTCGGCGTATCTATTCAATAATCAGACAAGCAGACGTCCGTCTGGTTCTCGCTCGTCTCTTCTCGTCAAACATTCACTGTCTTCCATTTTACATGAAAGCAATGCACATTTCCTTTGAAAACTGTATAACTTGAGTAAGATGAGCTGTGCATTGTTCCACGCCATTCGTGTATATTGGTGAATAGAAACAGCAGTGGTAGTAGCCTATTTCATAAGAACCAATAAAGCATATTCCAAATTGATAGATCCATAATGCTAACTTGAAGTGTAATAACAATAATTTATGGTCTGTGTGGTATGTATACTTATACATGTATAATAAGCATGCCATTCGTTTACAACCAAGCCATGTGAATACAACAGCTCCACAATCATTCTACCATTTAAAAAAGCTAGAAGTCGAATTGATAGTTCATTTCATGTCATGAGAGAAGTGGGACTTCTATGTGGAAGTGCATGAAAAATGACTGTAAACGGCTATTTACGGAGCAACAAGCAAGAAAATCTGCTTAGTTCAAGCGCAAGCCTAATCAGCGAGCAGTGGATTAGATTGTGGAGTAATAAATTTACTGGTCGAATGTCCGGTACCTATTTATTTATAAGAGAAATTAAGTTTGTGTTAATTGCTCGACTCAAGTACAGTAGTTGAAGGTTAATAAGTTGGTTCAAAGAGTTTTTTGCATAGGCCTAAGCAAAACATTTTGTAGTCCCTCAAAAAAGGCCTGCTGTATTGGAACACATTTTATAAAACTATGGATAATTGGAAAATTATGTAACAAATTGAAACATTTTTGGTTGTCATTCGCATTAAAGCTGGTAAGGTGCCGATAAACATTGACGCAGAAAAAGTGAGAAAATTCAACTTGGGGCTTGGTTTCAATACCTTTTTTAGAACATTTTCAATAAATTCCTTCTCGACCGTCCATAGATAAAAAAAACCTTTGAACGAAAATTAACAGTCTTGGACAATTATTGCTCTTGTAACTTGGAAAACGCAAAAAAAAAACACTGGAATTCAATCAATTTTGGGTGTAATTTCATGACTTTAGAAACCATTCTAAGATTCTTCCTTAGATGAACATAGCATGTGAATTGAATTTCAGGTCTATAAATCTTGTCAATCGTTGAATAGCTGAGAGAAGGCATTTGAATATTTTAATGTAAATTCGGGCGTCAATAGAGGGAATCGGTGAAGACTCGCTTCCAACACTCTACCAAGTCCCAAGCCCAACCTGTGAATCACCCTAACCAGTAAATCAAATGTAATAGTTTTTGTGTGAATTACTCTCAAAAAAGTTAAAAATAATAATTAACAAAAACCATCAATTCCGAGCCAAATATGAAAAAATCTTCAAATTTACGCCAGCACTCCCTAGTATCCATCAATTGATTTGAATGTGAGCAATCTTAAATAAAATATTATCCACACCTGAAAAAAATACGGAAAACATTCATTGCTGATGTGTATGATTGATGAAACCGTTATTAGCAAGCGTCTAGAAGTTCAACTAAACATACCTTCCTGTTTTCGATTCAATAGAATAATCTTTTTTGTGATGAAGAAATCTTTGAATAACTAAATGACCATTTCTCTTTCTCTTATAACATATCTTATCGTACAAACAATATGTCAGAAATACATGCATTAGGCTATTTGTCAGCTTGTTACATTTCTCATCTAAACAATTGAGAGACAAATACTGTCATCAGCTCATATGAACTTTTTCTTGCAATGAAAAATAAACGATAGGCCTACATCCAATTTGTTCCTCGCATCCTTTTCTAGTTTTCTAACAGTTATTCCACATTCAAAAGCAATCTCTGTCATAAATTCAGATGGTACCATCTATGTTTACTTAATTTTAGTTTACAACAAAATTAATGTACGAGGGTCATTTTTTTGAACCTCGGATTACAAGACAACATAAGTTTTTTTTAACATCAGACAAGCGGTATGGGGTCGACAGTGTCTCAGTGTGTATACTGTCTGTACTCCTGGACAAAAAGATATGCTCTGTGATTGGCGCGGTCAGATAATCAATTGATGTCCAATATAAACTCAAAAACATGGACGTCTCAATTGATCGAGTCTCCCGACAAATTCCAGTTGCGAATATTATTCGTTTTTTGCAAGAAAAAATCATGAGCTCAACAAAAATCTGCCACGTGTCAAGTTTACGAAGAAATCTTTAAGTGATGTGCGTGAATGGTGTCGGAAACTCATACACAACAGTTGAATAACTTCCGGAAAATTCTAGTTTAAAAAAAATGACACTTATCTTTTCAAAATGAAAATTAGAACCTGTATATATAATGGAATACTAACCTCTGTTATGGCGCAGAATGAATGTAAATTGATTCGATAATGTGATATCAGAGGCTGTCTGGCTTAAGTAACTGTCATTAGTTTGTTGTTCTATGTTTTCTTTATTAATTTTTTCGAGGTTTTTAATACATGAAAATCGAGAAAATTGATGATTATGTTATTAAAATACCACCTTTAAAAAATTTTTTTAAACTAATTTTTCTAGTAACTTTTTCAAGTAATTCTTTGGAGCAAATTCAAGTTTTTAATTGATAATAACTGTGGCTGTATACTATGAAGAATTTTTGGTGCGGTGATACACCAACACAATGAGACATCAAGTGGAGAAGTATTGAAGTATAACTCAGAAGGTCTCAAAAGAAATAAATATATTCTGAAACAGATTTCTACATGATCTAAGCAACATTTTTGATTATTGAGTATAGTTATTTTCAATATAATTTTCCGGTAGTTGCTTTAAGAAAAGTCACTCTGTTATTCATTAATTCATTACAGAGTTTTCCTAGTTAGTATCACAATAATTGAAAAAAACAGCAAGCAAGGTAGAAAGAATAACTTGATTAAGTATTAATAAAACTATTTATTTACAAATAAATAAATCCATCTAAGAAGAAAGTTGGGTTTCTATTCACAAGAATGCTGATCTAATACTGAACTATTTTATTCTTCTAGGATGTAAGAGATTGAACCACCAGTTAGTTGTCGAATAAGTGATGAAAATGTTTCCGTTCGTCTGGTTGATGTCCGACCAGCCACAGCACTGGAGCGAGCGAACGTGCATCTTGTCAGTGAAAAGGATGCCATCGAGGTGATCCATCTCGTGCTGAACCAGGCGAGCAGACCAGTCGCACGCCTCCCACTCTTTCCTATTTCCCTCCTCGTCCAAACCTTTAAACACAAATCAAATCATCTGTAGTTTCAATTGCTCTACGAACAAAATTGGTCAGCGATTGACTTTACGATATGTAAAGATCCATGCGCCTGCTGCTCCCGTTGTAAGGGTGGCCACTTTAAGTACCAACTCCTCTAAATACCATTCATTACAAACCACTGAGTCGTATTAGAAACCGAAATAATGAGTTTAGAAAAAGCGCTTCCCGGTGGTTCGGAACCCACCTAAAGCTGTAGGTCCACTCATCTCTCATCATCATCAGCTTCATTACTCACACATAGGCCTGGATGAAGTCCATGTGGACATCATCCTCGGCACAAAAATCTTCTCATCTCCTGACTTCCACTGCATGTTCTAGTCTTTGAAATATCCTTTTGAAAATTAAAATTGATCTTTATAATCCTGATCAATTTTGAGACCCCTTTGACAGGAAATCTAGAGGTTTTATTTTATTTACATTCTATCAATGTGCGCTTTTCATTTACATAGATTTTTTCAAACATCTTCATTCAGTGGCTCAACCTTCAGCTTCTCTCGAATGTCTTCATTTCGGATAGATCCAATCTTATGGATCCCTTTACACTCATTGGAAAGCGCATCTCAGCCGCTTGTATTCTGCTTATAAAAAAATTATAATAGAATAAAAAATAAACTTGAATGACTTAGTTACGATATTTTTGACTGGATGTAATCGAAAATTGCCTTTTCTCAGCAATAATCGAACCAACTTATATTTTGCAATTAAAGTTGGGATTTCGTTTGTGCGTAAATGCCGTCGTCGACCACGACAGGGTGAGGATCTCAGATTGGGTGGATTTCAATAATTGAAAAATTATTTGTCTAAATAACCTGAAAGATTATGTTCAATAGTATGTTTTAATGGGGAGGTGGAGTTTATACTTTTAAATGGCAATATTTTCATATTATTAGAAATGTTTTGATTCTTGAATAATGAATGAATCCTGAAGAATGATTCTTAAACACAAATAATGAAAAGTTATTTGATCAGCTGTTTTAGCACACTTGAAATTTAGACAATATGTCAACAATGCTTGTCGCTTGCGGAAGTTTAGGTACAAACGAAAATGCACCTTACGGCCGACATGAAAAATGAAAATTACTCTTTTTTCTTCGAACATTTCGAACACCCTCAGTTATAGAGAGTTATAGAGTTAATATGGAGGAAAAATATAAACTGTTTATATAGAATGTAGTATTAAAATATAAAGACTGTTTACGAACTACCAACCAAATACTCTAGGGCATTCTTCCTGGGTGAGAAACATAACTAAATTATCATATTTAATTGTCCGAAAGTCTTCAGTTACTCACACAGCGACCATTTCGCTTTTTTCACTTATTATTTTTTCTAAATAATGGTTGAACATACGAAATTGAAACTTTGCACACTAATTTATAACAACTAGACAAAGCTACAAAAAGGTTATGATAATTTTTCAAATTCATGAAACAAAACGTGCGTTCTGTGTAGGCCTACATGGAATGTGGTAAATTGTCTGATTCAAATTTACCGGGTTAAAAGTTCAGCGTCACATGGTAAGAATTTTGACAGATTCTGTATCAGAAACCAGTTCCAGTTCCAAGTTCCTACCCCACAGTCGAAGCGTGGTGAATTGTCCGGCCTGGTAATGTTCCAACTATCTGAGCTCTCATTGGTCGATTGAATTGTAGTCTGCTTGCTTCTCTGCGCATGCGCTGATAGTTTGTTTGTTTACCATAGCATAGCCTTAGAATACATAACCAACAAAATGATGTTAGATAAACATTCGTTAAATGAATTTTTCTCTATAGAAAATTTGAGAGTAATGGAATGAAAGAAATGCCCACTTTTCTAGATGGTAAGTTTGTAAAACAGCCTTTCTTCATTCACGCAGCTAGTAAACCTTGGCTGCTGATTGTGATTGCCCACCCCTAGAGCAGGTCAAGTGCATCAAGTACCTTGGAGTTTGGGTGGATAGTAGGATCAGTTGGAGAGAACACATAGGTTATATAAAAAAGAAATTATTGAAATATATTCGAATATTTTATCTTCTCAGAACTGTGTGCAATTCGGAATTGATGAGAAAGATCTACTTCGCTCACATAAATTCCAATTTTGAGTATGGCTTGGAAATTTGGGGGGAGCATATAAGGCTGCTTTACATCCGTTAATTATTCTACAAGAATCATTTATGAGAATATTTTCTTACAAAACGAGATATGATCACTCTGCACCAATTTTCAAAGAGCTCAGAATACTGCCTATCAGAAACGTATATATTTATAAAACCCTAAAGCTGTTTTTTGATAGGAGTGGTGAAATGCAGCTGATTAATATGCGCAGGGTTGGGAGGAACCAACAAAATGTGCAAGTCCCTAAGCCCAACCTTACAATTTTCAAAAAAATTCTTCAATTTTCTAGCACCAACGTTTTTTAATAGACTTCCTGTAGACATAAAAAGGTGTAGGCAGAAGACAACTTTCTGCAGATTATTACATAGCCATCTGATACATGAAGATGTTTCCGATTATTATGAAAATATTGTTTAAACTGCAGGCCTGCACTTTATTTACCACTTTTTTACAACTGGTAAGCGCAACATTTTTCTTTTTTAGTTTGTAATGTTATTGTTTATAGTGTAATATTGTTAGTATTTTTAAAATGTTAAACTGATACTGAAGTTCATTTTCCTTTTTTTCTTGTCTTTTTAGTTTTTTTTTCTACTCTTCCTTAATTTGCTTTGTAAACTGTAGAACTTTTTTTAATTTTCAGTAGTTTTTTTCTGCCCAAACAGGTTTTTGTAACCTTTGGAATTATTTTCCATGTATATTTGATTTTTGGTAATGTTCTTCAGGGTATGATTGTGATTTTTTAGTTATATGGTAATTGTTTCAGTGACTATGTATATGTTCAGTCTCATGCTCTGTATATATTGTAAAAATGGAAAATAGATTGATTTGATTTGATTTGAAACGACACATTTTGGTGTAAATCAACTTTATAAGTGCGAACCAAAAGCTTGAACCAACGATTTTGAAATGGCGTTCCATGGGAACATTTTGCACTAGTCACGTGATGGAACAATTAACGATTGGAGCTGGAACAATTTACTGTACAACGTACACAATGGCGGCCATTTGAAATTTTCTTTCTTAAATAGCTCAGAAACCATTGGTTATACAAAAAAAATACAAGAATAACTTTTTTAGTAAATTTAATTACCTATCGATTGGTACCTGCTTTTTTAAGATAGGATCAATATTAACTGAGAAATGGCAGCTTTAGTGATAGGACACCGCTGGGGGTTAGTTGCAGGTGCATGCCAAGGCATGTTTAAAATAATCTAAAATAGCTTACAAATGACATGCAAAGCAGACGGAGACTGTTGCATTGTTGTGACAGACTTTAGCCGCATGCCTTAAAAGTCTATGAAATGGTTCGGAATAAGGTTTATTATTTGCCATATCTCTCAAGGTTTATCCATGCCTTAGACTCTAAGATTAGTAGAAAAACTAAAATCAAAATAAAAACCTGAACCTACAGTAACTTTTTCTTCCATATCGACGTATGAGTCTTGAGATTTCTGCTTTAACTACTGTTTGCAAGGCCATTTCTTTTAGATACATTTGTTGAAAATGGACTCGCTTACAATTTTTGCTCATATTTGTTCTCTTCTTTCCTACCTACTTCTCCAATACTTTTCCCTTTTCTTTTCCTCTTAACCCTTCATTTCTTACTCTTATACCCTCTCATGGTAAACCATAGTTGGCTATGTATTTTCCTCCTTTGTTCCTTTTCAGCATACCCCATCAAAAAGTCTGTTTTTTGTATTTTATTGGAAATTTATATTTATTGTGATTTTTTGTATTTTGATTCTTGCATGTATATTGTGTTGAATTGAATGGAATTATTGATTTCATTCAAAGAACAATTTTAATGAGAGTCTTCACTGTATAACAGCTAAGATGAGAAAGCAAAAAAGTCACGAATAGTTGAAATTGAAACAGTAGTTGTGATCAATCAACTTTAGTAGACAGAACGTTATAGCTTTGGTGATCAATAGCATAATGATTTTCATCTGACATAAACAAAAAAATATAGTAAGATTCACATCAATCCGTCAGCATGGTTTGAATGGGGAGCGGTAATACTATTGATAAGGAATGCTGCCAATGCGAATATCAACAAACCATACAACATATTCTCCAATATTTTTATAGAAAGCTACCTCTTCTCTTTGATAAATCAAATCAATGTTCTTCTACAATCAATGTTTAGGAATGATTGATTCATGGAAAAACTGCCTTACTAATATTGAAGATATCTTCAAATTTGGAAAGGCATCAACAGCTTTTTGGCCGTTTTAATAAAGAATCTCTTTCTTTCCCCATTTTCAATTTTGGTCTAGTTTCCTTATTCAGATCCCGCAACGGACACTTTTTAGGATTAATTGATAGAAGCAACTCCCGTCATAGAATTTTGTTCGATAAAACATTGAGATTCAATAAATTATCTCGACTCCCGGAAATAGCTCTGATTGGAGCAGCAGTGCCCAATCAAATTATTACTCAAAACATATTTTTCAAACAATTTCTTCAACTTAGCTCTTACCTAATGAAGTGACAGAACTCAAATCTTGTTTAGAAACCATCCTCAACTTACTGCCAACCTGACAAAATATTAGTACCGGTTGCACAAAAGTCTCTTGAATTTTAATCATGATTAAATGCCAAGGAATCCAATCTGAAAAGCCTTCTTCTCAAAAACGCTTTCTCTAATTGGTTCTCGTGACATACAATCATAGTTAAAATTTAACAGGCTTTCGTGCAACCAGGCCTCAGACTGTCAATTAATTTAGTTTCCAATTTAAACCAAAACAACTGTTTCGAAAAGGTACTCTCTCTAGATTAAAGTTCTATTGACATATGGTATGGACATTAAAATTATAATTAAGAAATTGGAAGAAGAATATACATGCTGAAGGACGAACTTCAAACCCTTAAACCCACCCTTGAAGTTAAAATATCGCTAAAAGATTTATCTTATCTAAGTATCGCCACTTTATCTTAGTGAGCACCTATAAGGAAGCTATATTCTAAGTATATTTGCAATCCATCCAGTAGTTTTTCAGAAACCGTGATCAGTGAGTGAATGAGTGAATGAGTCAGTCAGTCAGTGATATAAGATTTTTTCAAGTATAGATTTAGTGAATGATATCAATATATCAATCATTATAATTTGGATGAATGAGAATTTATTCCAGCAAATATGAAACCAGAGAAATGGGACGCAATTCAGTTGAAAGAATTAAAATAAATTTAGATAATACGATTTTTGGAATAATTTTACATAGGTATTATTTACAGTGCGCACAAATATAATGAATTAAGAATGCTTCAATCTCATATTTGAATTATTTTATTGGGTCTATAAAATATTCAATTATTTTATTGGGTCTACTGGTACAGTTTTCTGTTGATATTGTTGGGCTTGAGTGCCACTATCCATTATAATTAGGCAATATTTTTTTTTAATTTTGCTTGATAGACTTGATAGTTGTTGCTTCATTCTATTTCAGATAAGTTATGAACTTCCTTACCTGTTAATAGGACTTTCTTATATCTGGGAACATCTGCACTGAAGCCTAGGAAGCTAGCACAGCCTTCTGAATGAATAACAGTCTTATAATCAAGAACCTTCATTTCTGGATTTATCCACACCTGAAAAGTAAAAAGTAATAGATAAAAATATTTGAGCGTTTATACACTAAGAGAAAATATTATAGCCTAAAATTATAATCAATGAAATTATAATTAGATTATTATCAATAAATTATCATTTTAATCAATGAAAATTTACTCCAGCAAATATGAAACCTGAGAAATGGGATGCTATTAAGGTTTTGATAGTGATTTTGATTTCTCAAATCCCTTTGGGTCATCATTTTTCCGCTGTACGTGGTTTACTCACTGTGAAATTAAAATAGACCAACCAATGAATTATCAAACATGAGCCAGGAAATTCACTATTTGAGAAATCAACAAATTTAAAGAGACATTCGGAATGAGTTGTTATATAAGAGGATAGCATGGAATTTTATCATACTGTGTTAGTTCAATAGAACGAACATAGCTGGAGTTTTAATGCTATAAGCACCTTGAATTCATTTGGCTCAATGACAGGCAACTCCATTATATTTCCTCATCTCAGGTTCGACCTTCCAACCTATTTCCAATTTAAATTTTTAAAATAGAGATGCTTCCTATGTTATTTAAACAGAGTTACTTTAAACTCCCTGGGAAGTTTTTCTGTTTTTCAGTCCCGAGGGCGAAAAAGTGACAGTTAAATATTATGATTCAAGGAGTAAAGTAAGTACTTTAAACAGTGGGTGCATAAAACCATTTCTTTATAGGTAGGACTAGCGCTTTACAATTTTACAATGAATATTCAAGGTATCTAGGTACCTAGCCTCGATTATTCAGCATGAAACGAGTATTTCAATGATAGATAAACTGATTCCCAAGATCCCAAAAACAATTCCTTGAGGCCTGTTAACAAAAAAAAACTGTATTTTTAGGCCTATTGATTAGAACTTTAAAATTATTGTACCCATTGAATATCAATACTGAGGCTCCTATAGGGAACCACCTAGTACTTCTAAAGTAGTGAAACTATGCTATAAAGGTTTTAGATAGCTTATCTTGTAATAAAGTGTGCTCCTAATGGAATGAATTTATAGTTTTTTTTATAATTTGATCTGAAATAGCATGATTCAATCACTTCAGCAAAGAACGTTTATCTACTTCCTTTAAATGCAAGAGCTTGGGTTTTATTAATGGTCCCATCTTAGCAGAAATAGTAATTAAGTATGGTGATTATAAAACAGAAAATAAAGAACTGATTTGTCCAGACCAATAGATTTGGTAAATATTTGAATAGACCTTCATAGATTCCAAGAATGTAATTTATGCAGATGATTGGTCATCATCATATTCACTCTTTTCTATTGAAAAATTTAAACTATTGAGGGCATACACATGTATTCTCTGATAGTAGGAAAATCTGAAGTGTTGTGCAAAACTATTGTTTGGTGTTAACTGATTAATAGACTAAATTTGAGCACCGACCAAACTTCGTAACATTGAATCAAAGATAATATTATTACCTGATAAGGGATCTCTTGAACATTTTTTTGGACGTGGTTCGATGATGATTCAATATCTTTAGCCTTCAAGCTCAGTATAAATACTCGTAGATTAATACCGATTTGAGGTGCTGATAAACCAATGACACGAGACTCATATTTCCGGAACACTCTATGGAGGGTGTTGAGCACCTGAAACGAATATAGAATGTAATAAGACTATAGTTTCTTCAAAAAATAGTGATTTGAATGTTAGCTTATTCATGAGGCTCAAAAAAGTTGAATGAGCCTGAATGTCTAGGCAACCTATTAAACATTTGGAATTCAAAACTGAAATATGCTCATGTTCAGATCTGGTGTAACTGAATCATTTCATTGACATACAGACGAACAGAGAGATATTTATTTCCAAAACAAAAATCTTATGTAATCACGGATTCAATACAAACAACAACAAAAAATAGAAACAATCTCAAATCTCATGAATACACTAAGCTTCATAACTTTTTATAAAATGGTCTGCATGGGCAAACGCCTGTTCGCAAACCAGAGTTGCATACTCAGATTTTTACAGAAAGGGAGGAAAAACTATTTTTGATGCATTCAGAAGCTTACTCACTATTATAACTACATTCAAAGAATTGGACAGCTCAAAAATAAGATTGATTAGTGTAATGGTGCATTAATCGTATCATGCAAATAAAATAAAATGTAGCCTACGTGATGGCTTCCTTATCAAATCAATGTCACGCAACACAAATTGTTTTGTAATGTTTGAAAAATTATTGCATTGTTGAATGTTGAATAAACTCATACATTTTTTCCATGAAGTATGTCAGAATGCATTTACGCAAGCTCAGCAAGCTAGGCCCACCATAAGTAGGGGTGTCCATCCCTGCATTGAGAGCCCAGTCAATACAGGGATGAATACCCACTAAACTGCCTAGTGTTCCCAAGAGTAAGACTATAATTCTCATAGAAATATTTCTTAATCCTACTCATGGCATACGCCTTATGGAGTGAAGATAGTCTACATCCCCCACCTTGGTGAGCCAGTACGAAGGAGAATTGTCCTTCCCTCTCTTAACCTAGCTCCGCAGTGCAGGCTGGATGCTTGTCTGACTCGGACTAGGCGCTGAGACAGCAAATAATAGCAGCGTTGGTGGGAACGGCGAGCGGCCGCAGTAACATCTTCCACCCAATCAATAGTTTAGGTTTAGGTTTCAGAAGTTCCAATTGTAAGGATATTTATGGCATGACCCCAAATTTGCTCAAGCAGATGATAGTTATTATTGCACCCATATTAGCATTGTGTATAAACAACTGTTTAGCTAGCGGTACTTTCCCTGAACAACTCAAAATCTCCAGAACAGTCCCAGTCTACAAGAAGGGTCCATATTGTGACACCTCAAGTTTTAGACCAATTTCTATAATTCCTGTTTTTGCTAAGATATTTGAGGCAATCATATTTGCACAACTGTATAAATACCTTGAGGAGCATGACCTCCTGGCTCCTTCTCAGTTTGGTTTCAGGAAGGGAAAATCTACTGTCATGGCTGTGGAATCACTGTTAGAATCGATTATCAATTCTTTTGAGGAGCGGAAATCAACTTTTTCAATGCTATGTGATCTCTCACGAGCATTTGACTGTATTCCTCATACAGTTCTTTTAAAGAAATTGGAGCATTATGGCTTACAGGAATGCGCAATTCGGGTGTTTGAGTCTTACCTTTCTGAGAGAAAACAGATTGTACATTGGAATGATCAGCGCTCAATTCCTCTTCTGGTAAAACGGGGTGTGCCACAGGGCTCATTGTTAGGCCCATTACTCTTTCTTGTAGCAATAAATGATTTGCACTACTATCTAGCGGGAAATGTGCTGTTCTATGCGGATGACACTTCCTTGTTCTCTGCAAATAAGAGTGTCACCCAAGCTAAAGCAGATGTGATGGAGCTGTATGATAAAGCTCGTGATTGGTTCTCACAAAACAGATTGTCTCTGAATGAGGCAAAAACCCAAAGTATATTGTTCTCTCTATCTGATGTCAGTGAGTATTTGCAGCCGGTCCGACTATTGGGGTTCACTCTTGATGCCAAGTTACTCTGGGAACCTCATATAGACATGGTGTGCTCCAGTCTCAGCAGCATTGTCTATCTACTGAGAAGGCTGATGTCTGAACTGCCAATTTCGGTGGTCAGACAGGCCTATTTTGCTTTTTTTCATTCGAGGATGAGTTACGGTTTGAAATTGTGGGGTCATGCATCTAGCACTTCTAAAGTTCTGTTAATTCAGAAGAGAGCGGTCCGGGTGATTTCTGGGGCGGGCTATCTAGATCACTGTAAGCCCCTTCTATCTAAGAATGGCATTCTATCCGTCATTAATGAGTTCATCTATCAATGTTTGAAGGATATACATCAGATGCAGGATAGGCTACCAAAGAGCAATGACATTCACAGTCACTTCACAAGAAACCGTGAGAGTATATATATACCAAGATGCAGACTTGAAAAGTCCAAGTCGAGCTACCCTGTGATAGGCTACAAATTCCATAACTTGCTACCAATTCAAGTTAGATCCTTGCCGAAGAAACGTTTTCTCCAAGTACTTAGATCCTGGTTGATTGTGAATCAATTTTACTCAGTAGAGGAATTCATTACTGCTGATCACAACTCCCTAGTCAATTTAATATAATGCTTTTTTTTTGTCTATTGATACCCAAGTACAGGAGAAATTATCTGATCTAATTGTAAATTTGCTTTTACTGATCTGTTTTATTTTATTTATTATTGTCTATTGTATGTATTGTATCTGTGCAATTTATTGTATGTTTCTCTAATGTGAATTGTGACTTGGCTATATGTAACTTATATGTTCAACTGGCCCAATAAAAACTTGAAACTTGAAACCCAGCAATGGTCGGTGTAGTTCCGCCTAGCGGACAGACGAAACATCAATCCAGTCGGTTATTTGATCCCTCCAGCCAGGCTCAGCCAAGCAATGGAGTGGCGGTCTTATTCGCGTTCATCAGCAGTTTTCTTTCTCACGATTATTTTGATTTTTGTGTTACCTATAATCAACAATAACTCCAGTCACCAGTAAAAAGTTTCCAGAAACGTGGTGTACTACCATATTAATGACTTTTCATGATGATTTTCAATTATTTAAAAACATTGTTTACATTCTGAGCATTCAGGCTAAACTTGGGGTCGCTGAGAACGAATCTGCAATCAGAATTTCTCTATCACGAAAAAACCCAGCTGTTGATCTTCCGGCGACCGTTAACAGTCATCCTGCAATGCGGCCGAAACACTTCCAAACCAGACACCCATCTCAAATGACAACACCGCCAAGCTGTGAGAAACCATCCTGCACTTCGGCGCTAGGTATAAGGCTGCACATCAACGTAAGGCAACCTTCCACCTTAAGGTGACCCTCAACGAAGCTGAATAAATTCATACCAAGCTAAAATCAAGTTTGATCTTCTTCTATATGCATGCATTAATGATAGCATTAATGATTCATGAACACTTGTAAATAAATGTTGAAGTACTTACAATGTTGAAGGATCTTGTTCCGAATTCCTTTGGATCAACATTCCTTGCTTTACTTCTCAAAATCGGATCTCCAATCTGAACAATATGACTATAAGGGGGTTTTGGAATGTTACTGGATAATGAGAAACTTCTATAGTGATTGTGGAAATTGAGCTTACCTGAAACATTACATTTAGTTAATTCCAGTAAAGATTTCAGATAACAGGATTTCAACAAAAATACTTTGAACATACTTTTAAACATTTATATTTTTAATATACGTAAATTATATTTTACAACTAATATTTACGTTACAGATTGCATTTGAAAACATTAAAATGCTAGTATCATAGATGATTATCAAATTATACAGATACTAGAGAATTACTCTATATTAAGATGATTCCTCATTTCATAATGAATACGATAAATTTCGTATCGTTCCAATATTAAATATCAATAGAAAGGTACCTATTTTGTTATAGCTTTTTGAATCAGTCCCAAGGCCTAATTAACACAGAAGTGACGAGGCGCGGACATGGCACGGACTTGGCAGTGGCGAGGCTAATCATATTATGATTCAATGCTAACAGAAGTGGTGTGGACATGGGACCATATTCTATACAGTGGCGTGGAAGTGGCAAAATACTAGTGCCACGCCAGCGCCATGCCTTTGCCACCTCACTTCTGTGTGAATTGAGCCTTTAGAATCTAAAGAGGTCAACATACAGGTCAACAAGAGGTTGTTGCTTTTCTGTAAAAGTCCAGAGAACCTGAGAGAAATATTATAGGCTGTTTGCAAGATTCTCAACTATAAATCCTGGTAAACAATCAGGCTGGCTGAGATGTGGAATTTGATTCTGCATTGCATGTTTGAAGTTGGGCTCAGCAATAATGAGGGCAATGGACTACATTTCCACAACCATTACACACTTGAGAGGAAAGAGCATTTATATTTATACAGAGTAGCCTATTTCCAAACTCCCTACCAATATTCTAGGGCATTACTCCTGGGTGAGAAATATATTAAAATATCATTTTTAAACTGTCCGCAAGTCTTTAGTTAACTAAGTTATTAGCTGCCTTTCTGTTGTTTCACTTAATATTATAATTTTGTTTAAATAATGGCTGAACTTACGGGAGTGAAACTTTGCACAAACATTTATGACAACTAGATAAATCTACAAAAAATTTATGAAATTTTTCAAATTCATTGAAAAATGACTGCCGTTTAAAAAGTTATTTCTTGAATAACCAGAAATCCGTTGGTTTTACAACGAAAGATAAGAATAACTTATTCTATAAATTCAATTAGGCTACAAATCTATTTAAACCTCATGTTGTAAGATTGAACAAATATTAAGTAAGATAGCAGCTTTAGAGGGTTATGTAACGTTTTATTATTGAAATAGGAACCGATTGCAATGTGAAAGGTCGAGGGAAATCAGGCCTGTCGATGTTGTTTGCGTTAAACACAGCTCGAGAATATCCCAAAGAACAAACGTTCAAAAAGTTACAGTTGGAACTGTGAGGTGTGTTGCAGATGGGATTGCTGTTTTTCTGTGCCTTATATCTCAAATGTTCAATGTCAATTAATTTGCATCAAAGGATCTACCTTATGTCAAGAAGTTGATCCGCCAGATTCATATTTTCAAAATCTGAGACCCAGAATTTATGAATAACTTGGATCTAAGTTATATAAATCATTCCTTTGGCATGTGTTTGATAAAGTTGGGTGGAGTGTTTGAAAACCTAATGTAACAACTTGTGTCCCGTTTAAAAAGAAACCACTTAGAAAGTGTACCACTTATACCACTTAGAAGTGGTTTCAAGAGAAACTGCCTAGTCTGCTACATTTCACGGTCACCGTGGGGAGTCATGTTTGAACTCGTCGGTATAGACCTCCTCTAACGATGCCGATGATTAGGTCTCCATGCTGAATTATGCGACCAATATACTAAGGTACATCACAGTTCAAGGGTGAGCAACTACTACTACTCATTGACTCTACGGCCCTTGAAGAGCCTTGGCCTCCTCCACAAACCTTTTCCATGCATCTCTGTCCTGTGCTCGCTGTCTCCACCTTCTCACGCCCAAGGATTGAAGGTCTGCCTCCACGTCGTCCAACAATCTCTTGCGTGGTCGGCCTCGCTTTCTTTGTCCCCCTGGTTGCTGATACAGAGACATCCATACGTGCTGTACGGGTTTCCGGCATACGTTCCACATGGTCCAACCAACGAATACGCGCTCTTCTAATTTCAGTAACAATGCTCGTTTGCCCATACAGATTATAGAGTTCATCATTTTTTCTGAGTCGCCACCTATCAGCCTCTAGCACTGGCCCATAAATTCTTCTTAGGATTTTTCTCTCCCATCGATTCAACAGCATCTTATCACAACTTGTCAACACCCATGTTTCACAAGCATACATCACCACTGGTCGCAGAACTGTCCTAAAAGTTTAAATTTTACTGCTCCAGCTTAACAGCCTTGATCTAAGAATTTTCTGTAGGCTGAAGTATGTCCTATTTCCAGCTTTCAATCTCTCTTTGATTTCAATTTGATTTTCATTTTTGTTAGTGATCAGGGATCCAAGATACTTAAAACATTCTACTGTTTTAAAACGATGTTAAACAGAGTGCCTGACAGAGTATCTCCCTGTCTCAGACCCCTCTCAATGCCGAACTCTCGAGAACTTTGACCAGCGATACTAACTTTGCTATTGGTTCCTGTCAATGTCATGTTCACAAGGTGCACCAACTTATCTGGAATCTCCAGTATGCATAGTGTTTCTAGCATATACAGTCAAACCTCTGTATAACGAAGTCGATTATCCCGTATCCGTTATTGAGAGGTTGTTCTGTCAAGAAAAGTACCACGATCGTATGGATCTTGTAATATTGTATCACGACGGTAAATAAATGAATATGGTACATAAAACATATAATCGGGAATGTAGGTAGGGTACCTCAATGATAATACTGAGATTAGAAAATTCATGCTGCTTTAAAATGAAAAAAAAATGTTTTTTGAATTTATAGAATGTAATAAGTGAGTAAACTCATCAATTTATTCCCAGAAAGCTCGATTTGTACTATTTGTAGAGTTTAATCGATGTACATACTCAGTATAGTAGCAATATTTTTCAACTTCATTCATAAAATATATTTTTCTAATTTTTACACTACCATTAGAATGAACATAACATACTGTAATTTTGTCAATAACTTCACTATAAATACTATAATAACTCAACTTTCCTATTTTCAATGTTTCATTTGAAAAAAAGAGGAATTTTCAGTTTAATTTTGCATTTTAATAAAACATCATGTTCAATAAACGACTCACATTTATTTAATGTTGTCTGGTACACTATTTTCAGTTTAAATCCTTGCCTGATATTTTTGAAAGCTTCTAAAACTTCTTGATCTAACGGATTCTTCTCCTCAGGTTCGTCACAGTCATCATCATCATAGTCAGTTCTAAGAATTGAAATGTGTGACAAAGGCAAAAATGGGAAAGTACAGTCGTTCACCTGCCTGGTCTACGAATGACAAGTCCTTAAAATTCTATTTTTAGTAACTTGCATTCAATTTCCGACATGTGTTTCAACCTCTATTGACTGTCTACCACCCTATCTTCTTCCTACCTGAATTGCCATTATTTTTAGTCTATTGATCTTTCTGCTGAAACTAAACAATTCCTTGAAAATTTCCGTCTGCTTCCTATACACACTACATTTTGTATGTTGAAGTCTAGAGTAAACTTTGTTGTTGAGAGGTCCGAAATTCGTTAAATAAGCAGCTAAAATTCTAAAATGTCATGGGACCAGGTAAAAATTCGTTGTGTAGAGGATTTTGTTAACTGGAGGTTCGTTATAGAGAGGTTTGACTGTACATCCTGTCTACACTATCATATGCTTGCTTGTAGTCTATGAATAACTGGTGGACAGTAATATTGAATTCATAGCATTTCTGCAGTATTGTTCTGATAGTGAATATATGATCCATTGGTGCTCTCCCCTGTCTGAAACCACTCTGATATTCTCCAAGAGCATTTTCAGCATAAGGTGCCAACCTCTTTGCTAACACCTTTGCAAAGATCTTGTAAGCTACATTTAACAGATCAATACCACGATAATTAGCACATTCCGACTTGGAGCCTTTTTTATGTATTGGGCAAAGGAGTGCCATTTTCCAGTCATCCGGCATTTTCTCTTCCCTCCACACTTTACAGACCAGGGCATGCACCTTTCTCAAAACCAGCTCTCCTCCATGCTTCAACAGTTCAGCTGTAATTTTATCACTGCCTGGTGCTCTATTGTTCTTCAGCTCAGCATGGCTTCACTGACTTCTTCAAGCCCCGGTTCCCGGTCTGCAATTGTCTGTTGGTCTTCCAAAAATCTGGATCTCTCACCGATGGGATTCAACAAATTCTCAAAATACTCTGCCCATCGATTCAGAACCACAGCTTGGTCCCCAGCCAGATTTCCTTGTTTGTCTCTTACCAGTACTGCTCTAGCTTGGAAACCCTTCTTTTCTTCTCTTACCAAGCTGTACATTCCCCTTATTCGTCTGTTTGTGGCTTGTTCCTGTATCTTTTCAATCTTCCTCCTTCCCCAAGCTCGTTTCTTCTCTCTACATATGTTTGCTGCCAGAGTCCTGGCTCTTACAAACGCCTCTCTGGTATTCCTGGTCACTCTTTGCAGTGCTCTCTGCCTTGCTTCATTTCTCATGCTTATTGCTTCTCTGCATTCTTGGTCAAACCATTCTTCCCTCCGAACAGGTCGCATGTTGCCTAATGTTTCCTTTGCTGCTCTTGTCAAAGCCCCTTTCAATATTTCCCAATCACGCTCCACAGTGTGATCAGTGTGATTGTGAAGAATCTACCTCTTATCCTTATTGAGCACAATCTCTTCAATATCCTTGGAGTCTATAAGCTGTCCTAGTGAGTTATTGTGCACCACAAAGGCAGTTCCAAAGGTGTTAGTATTATTTCCACTGCATAGTATGGTGTAGTCCTTGGTCTTTAAAATATGGGATCCTCTCCATCTTACCTCCTGAAGCGCAGCCACATCCACCCTGTACTTTTTTAATTGATCTGTCAGGCCATTCAGAGCACCAGGTCTGAACAATGTACGCACATTCCAAAATGCTAGTTTCCAATCCATTCCCATTTTCGTTGTTTTACAAGCCATATTTAATCCAGTATTTCCGATCCATGTTCTGAGGCTTGTGTAGGTTTTCGTAACTTCAGATTTTCTACAAGAATGGGTTGTTGGCCCATCGCTCAACCCCCAACCAGGAGGACCAGGGTCGTTTTTCTGGAGTTGCCCTCTCCAAGGCACTTGCTTTCACTGGAGCTTTCAGAGTGTAACCTACCCTGGATTTCATTCGGGTTTACTCCCTAAGCTCTTCCGCTCTCTCAGCCGTTGAGATTTCTCCTCATCCGCCTTCGACTGTGTCGATCGTTTCAACCTGTCTAGGTCGATGACGCACATCAGACTGTACCTGTAGTCTGTTGATGGCGCACAACAGGTCTAAACGATTGTCACTACCAATGTAATTGTTTTTAAAATTTAAGTTTAATTAGTAAAAAAGTATGGCTATGCAACAGATTGTTTGATTAGTTCATGTGGGTCTAATACTATTTTGGCTAGGCCTAACAATAAGGCTGAGGTTACACTTTTAGATCAAAATTGATTAAAACTCAAGTTAATATTATTGAAAAAATTATCATAACTTACCTGAAAATATTATTTTTGTAAATATCATTCTGAAAATTGAAATGCCTATTTAATTTTTTTGAATAGGTTAACCATTATTTCCATTAATACAAAATAATATGAATTTATTCAAAACTAAAATCTTATAGACATCAGTGTAATCTAACCTCAAATCTAAAATCAATAAAGATGATTGTCGGGCAATATAGTGATTACCGACTGGTAACGGTGACCGTTATGAGTTCCCCGTTCACGGAGACTGACAGGGACCAGGACTGGTGATAGAGGTTGTTTAGGATTTTATTCTAAATGGCAATAATGTATTATTATACGGAATTTTCTCATGATTTTTGACCAGAACATGCTTATCTGCACTACTATGGTGAGGTGCAAGTTATAATGGCAGTGTTTAATTATAGTAAACGCAAATTGGATAAGCGGGTGATTGTGGCACTACCGTACAGTACAGGAACTTATTACAGGTAAAATTTAGAAGTTTGTGTTTCATAAACAATTTTCCCTGTAAAACAATTTACAAGACATTTGCCTGTATTACAAGTAAATAATACAGGACTTTATCATAGTTGTGTTTCATAAAAAGAAACTTCCTGTATTACTGGAACTGTAAGATGATGAATATTTTATCATTGTTTAGACCATCCTAAAACTTTTACAAGTGTAGGTAGAATTTTGAAAAGCGACATTTTGTTGAAAAGGCAACGTGTTAAAATGGATGAAGGTAGTAGTTCTAGTTCTAGTTAAGATGACTATGTAATTAATCGTAGGCCAAGAATTTTCCAGGACAGAATGACAGAATTTCTTACAATATGATATTATGAATTTCTTACAGGAAACATATCAATATTATGAACGGTTTAGATTAAGCTTTCCTCAATAAAGCGATATTGAAAATATTCAGAAAATGTACGTCCGTAATGTTTTATGTTTTTTACTAAACAAATTTGATTAATGTCGTTAATTAATTTATATAATTATTAACATTTGATAATTAACTTTTTAGAAACATTACTACTCACATGACTGTTATAATAAGTTATGTAAGTTGAGTACTAGTTATTAGTCTAGACTAGTACTAGTCATTTTTTGTGATTTATTTTGCGAAAAATGGTTTCATGCAGAGTGTGTGAAAGTTTCTAATGATGATTATGTAAAATCCAATCACTCGGGGACATAGTGAAGTGGCACTGTGGAGTCTGTGATAATAGGTTAACTTCATTGAGAAAGCTCAATTTTGACGAATTTCTATCTATAACAACTAAGGTAGATGAAATGGACACTAAACTAGATTTAGTTAGGTCTTTTAATAATGATCTATTAGAAAAGATTGAAATTTTAATAGACTTGAAATTGAAAAATATGTGTGACATAAACAGTAACAGTTCTGTACATGTTGTTAAACCAGCTGTCTGTTTGAATTCGAACTTTGACAAGCCTGTAGGATCAAAACATCCCTCAAGCCACAGCCTTCCCAATCAACGAAATAAATCGACTGTGGTGAGAAATCGATTATGGAAATCGAACGAATTGAGTTGACTGTTGGAAATAAATCGAATGTGGAAATTGAACAAGTAAATGGAGTATCGACAATGGTTCTAAATCGACCTGATGCAGCTGTTGAAAATGGTTACCTTCAGGGATACTTTTGAGTCAGTGACTCGAGTGACCCAGAGCCGAACAAAATGGCGGCTGACCCGGGGCAGACTAGTGATCCCATGGAACGACAACCAGACATCGACCGGTCGATGCTGTTTGGCGCGTACTTTTGAATATTCGGATGGCGCGAATATTTGAATAAAACACACACACACTGGTGTGACACTAAAAGTAAGTTGTTTTGCAAAACAAACATGGCTCATGCTGTAATAAATGAGTTTATTCTAGGAGGCCAGCAACTAGTAGGGCCAGTTGCTGAGGAGGAATTGGGAAATCCTTTAAGGGTTTTCAATGAATTATTCCAACAGGAATGTAATAATACGAGACCTCACAACTTGGGTTATTTTGAAATTATAATATCACTTTATAATATGAGTGAGTTTAAAAGCCATTTTAGAATGTCTTAGCAAACCATGCAGATAAAAGATTCCATACTATTATCATCAGAATCTTTCCATTGAAATTTGTAAACATGGTTAATGTAGCATTATTCTATTCAGGTCACCTACTGAGAACATACCAAGTGGGTCGCGGTGTAGATTTTGGATTTTTGTTTAATAATCATTGTATATTATAGGACTATATTTTTTGGCGTCATCAAAGAGACCACTGCACTAGTCTTCATTGAATGAAAATAATACCATTTTCCCTAAAAATATATTTTGGCTGCTTTTAAATTGTATAAAAATGAAAGAAAAACTCATTTACTTTCGACATTTTAAAAGAACCAAAATGAGTTTAGAAATAGAGCCAACATTACATTTTCTAAACCAAATTTTTATAAAAACATTTTGAGAGACTAGTTTCTGTTGTTGCACCATTTCTCTCAAGTTGTTACTCATTTCAAGTAACTGGTTTGTTATTTTATTCGAAATTGACTATATCATTTTTTATAATGAAATCAGTGCTGTAGACTATTTCAAATTATTATCATTTATTTCCAATGACCAGGCATTCCTGGATAGATCGATCACGTCTTCAGTTATAGGATGGTCATAGTTGACTAGACCCAACTATAGGCCCGCCACAACGTAGACCCACGCTAATCCATGAAAAGCAACCCACGCCGTGGGATGTTTTGTAAACCATTGCTAAGCCTCTCCAGACATCTGTGTAATACATGCAATGAATAATCCACTTGTCAGCTGATTGATTATGAATAATTCTATAGCAATGGTTTACAAAACATCCCACGGCGTAGGTTGCTTTTCGTGGATTAGCGTGGGTCTACTTTGAGGCGGGCCATATGAGCGTATAATAGAGGTACTGTAAGATATAGGCCATACGAAAAACCAAACATGGTGTATTTCAAATCAAAAATTGGTGGATTGTTTGTTTTTTTTTATTAAATTCCAATTTTACAAAGATTAACATCAACATTTTTAGGTGCTCTTAGAAGTTATAGGAAGGAGAATTAATCAGCCTGCAAATATAAAAATACCTCTTGAGGAGAAAATACTTTTTACAGTTTGGATGTTGAGCAAACCAGAGACATTCTTAGCTGCTGATGACAGATATAATTTTTCTAAAGTACTGCTTATAGAACATTCTATGAGATAGTGGATGTCATTGCAGCTTCAGTAGATGAACATGGTCGACACTCTTGCAGCAACAAAAGTCATCTGATGTAATTAATAATAATAGCCTTTACCAAATTCATAACTTGTGCTTGCTACATAAGAACTTCCTTTAATACAAGATTATCACCGGGTTGCACAACGGTCTGTTAACTTTTAATCCCAATAAATTTCACTTTTGTTGCATCATTAGTCCACACATGACCCTCTGTGGTGACTTCTGTAACATAAAGAAAACAATGATATTAAAACATCATTAAGTAGTGAACATGATTGACTTCCATAAGGTAGGTCTACTAAGCATTATGTTATAATTACAAGTAGTGCAGTCTATATACAGTGGTGCTTGCAAAATACATTGTAGTTCTTAATTTTCAATATGTTATAAATCACTCTCAAACAGGCTGTATCAGTGCCACTTATTTGAAGTTGTCTTTTGAAGGAAACTTCGAGCTTGGCTACAAAATCTTACAGAAGCTTGATTAAATTACACCGGAAGAGTAGCTCAAATTATGTTATAATCACATATAACTTAGAAGAAACGCGTCTATAGTGAGGTCACGTTATATTGGCAGTAGAGTAATATAGAAGAACAACGTTGCCGATTCTCTGCCTTTTATAGCTGATACCAGTATATCTTATGTAATTGTTCATTCTTCTTTAGAACAATCAATTTATTGTACTCATCAAGTGAATTTACTTTTCAATAAATAATACACTTGCATAATTAGATTGAAAATTTTGTTAATAATTAACAATTATTGATCATATTTCAACATTGTAAAAAATCTGGCAAAAGGATAGCAACACCAATGTTAATCAAATACTGACTATCCTAGGAAAAATTAAAGGTTACAAATTTTCCTAAACATTTTATTCGTCTCACAGTTTTAGAGATTTCTCTATACTGTAAGTCTTCTATGTTTTTCTCTGTATCTTCTTTAGTATTGACGAAAAGACAGACTTCTTTCAATTGTGGAGTAGCTTGGTTTAAGTTTTCAAAATGCAATGGGTTTAAAGCTGCATATTATACACCAAAGTTTTCACAGATTCTTCTATAAAAAAGTTGTTGATTATCTTTAAAAATTTGCTGTTCTCAAACAATCTAGAGCAACAAGAGCTGTCAAAATTTTCGCTAAGAAAGCATAGTCTGCATGGACTTGTAATGAAGGAAAATTTTGTTGGCAACTTTCTCAGTGTTTACAATGTATGGAAAACAAAAATCATGTTAGATAGAGGGATTTTTACAAGTTGAGGAAGCAATTTCACTGTAATTTTAACATATTGCCATAATTTGTTTAAAACTTTGAATGACAACTCTAATGTAAAAGCTCCAAGTTTTTAGCTTGGTGTAAATTATCACAGTATCTACAAAAAATAGCAGCAGAATATGGTAAAATTATTTATACCAATGTGACTACTATCACTAATCGTTATTACGGTATGTGATAGAAATTATATTATAAGAGGATTGCATGAAAGCACCTTACCTGCTGCTAAACCAGCCATCTCGATGTGGCCATAGTTTTGTTTCAGATTCAGATAGGACTGAAGAAGTCCAAGCTGCCTGTAAAACAAAAATCATGAAGTTTCAGTACTTGAGCTATTAAATTTAAATTAGGCCTATACCATAGAATAACAAACTTTTTAATGAAATGAAAATGAGTGAAGTTTATTAGGTTCAAGTTTATGTTTAGCCAATTAAGTATTCTGAAATTTGATAATGAAATTCTATTTATTTTTTAATAAATTATGCCATAAACAAAATACGAATAGGTATTGAGGTTAAACAGCTATAAAATCTAAGAAGAAACAGAAGTAGCCAAAATCAAAAGTAAATATTTCAATGCTATTTAAATGGATCAATAACTTTCATGACCACACAGAATAATATTATATTATTTATTTTATTATTCACAATTTCCTTGATGAACACTAAAAAGCCTACTGTAACAGTTTTGGATACCATAGATCACGTCATGAGCACAAATATATTTTAATATAATAGTTATACTAAACTAATAATATTGTCAAAAATGCAATTAATAAACTTACCAGCCAATAATGTGTAAATTTCCTCCTTTCTAATTATTTTATAAAATATGCCTTCAAAAACAAACTCATGTTTGTATTCGTAATAATCCTCCATATTTGCATTTACTTATGTGTTGTTTACTTGACTGCAGACCGAGCAGACGACGCGAAACTTTCAACCAATAGGAGCGCTCCGATTCCGGGTGACTCGAGCTAGAACTTCGTAGCCCGTACTATTTGGTCGGGTCACGATTCCTGACCCGGGCTAGAAAAATCAAAGATGGCGACCGGGTGATGAACTGTCAAAAGCTCCCATGAAACGCGGGTCACCTAGCTCGAGTCACTCGAGTCATTGGAGCAGTGTATCCCTGAAGACGCTCAATAATGATGAAGTTTTGTATAAACTTGAATGTAATGACCAAGGAACATTACCTGAAGGTAACAGTAGTTGTAATGCTAATTTACATAACCTTACTTTCAGATCATACATGTTCCAACAAATTGACAATTCCAAGTGGAAGCAACAAAAAAGCAGAAAATCTAAAACCAATAAACGTATACCACTTGACATTCAACAAGGAGATAATATGACACCAAACAAAGATAATTCCGTTAGAAATACAACTTCATCTAGATTGAGTTAGGCTATGCAGGTGCTACAAAGAAAAACATTAGCAGTAGCCTTAAGGCTGAAAAGAAAATTCTTATAGGAACATGCACAAATAATACAGATAGTGAATCATCGTCTCCTCTTCTGGGCGAAAAACGGGCGTGGTTCCACCTTGGAAAGATTAAGATGGGAACAGAAAAAGAAGATGTAGAATCATTCTTGTCCAGGACGTTTCCTGGTCAAAGTTTTACTGTCGAAAAGCTGGAAAGTAAGAGTAACATGTATTGTAGTTTTAAGCTTGGAGTGGAATTTGACAAGAAGGACTCAATACTGGTCAGTACTAAATGGCCTAGATACGTCACTCTAAGACGTTTTTTATTCAGAAGAGCTCAGGGAGGTGTCATGAAGTAGCCCCGCCCCTCTTTCGTACACCAAGACAGTCCGCAAAAGCTAGTTGCACACGCAATCAAGACTCTGGTGGCTGTTGTCAGATTGACAATTCAAACTTGCTGAGTGTGTGCTTTTTGAACGTTCAATGTTTGAGAACGAAATTCAATTTATTACAAAACTTCTGTAAAGACCTTCAGCCAGATGTATTGTGTATAAGTGAGCACTGGTTGAACTGTGAGGAGAGTCTGCTTTATTCCAACATTGATGGACTGGGGCTATCAGCTTCCTACTGTAGAGTTATTCATCGTGGTGGTGGAGTGGCAGTCTTCGTGAGGAATGAAATCGGGGTGAAGCAAATTGACTTGAGTCAGTTTTGTGTAGAACTCGATCTGGAAGTAGCAGGTGTCGAACTGATTGAGATGTCAACTGTTGTACTGAGCATCTACCGATCTCCAAATGGAAGTATTGAGGGTTTTTTCCATGGTCTGGATGCTTGTCTGTCGTTTTTCCAGAGTGTATCCAAGCACATTATAATAGGAGGTGACTTCAACATACCTGTTAACTTTGAAGAACAATCTACAAGAGCGTTTAATAATCTGCTGGCTGCTCATGGACTACGGATTGTTTCGCAGATACCAACCAGAGGAAACCGATGTCTAGACACCGTGGGAACTAACCTGGATATGCAAAAAGTTCAAGTTCGGGTTACTGAGCCTCTTGTTGCTGACCATAGTGCAGTGATCATCAAAGCTGACATTGAAATAGTGAATGACTCTACGAAATTTCCTGATTGGTTCTGTCATTATACCAGAGGGGTAAGGAAAATAATTGAAAGCTCTCTCCCTAGCTTCAGAGAGGCAGTATCTGAAGTGGACTGGATGAGTGAGCTTCTAGATAAAGGTCCTGAGGAGACTTTTGATGCTTTTTTCAAAAAGATAGATTACATCTTCAACATTTTCTTTCCTCTAAAGATTTTGAAGGGATATACCAAGCAGCAGAGAAGATCTTGCAACAGGCCAAAGTCAAAAATATGGTTTACCCCTGAACTATCTAGACTCAAAGAACTGGTACTGACTCTTAAAGACAACTATGCATTGTCAAACTGCCCTCAAGTGAAGGATAAGATTTATCAAGCCTATTCCAGGGCAAAGTCAGATTATAAATGCAAGATTGACAAAGCCAAGAAATTGGCCAATATGCAAGAAATTGAGAATGCACCCAATCCATGCAAAGCAGCTTGGAATCTTGTAAATAGGAATAGAGGTCAGCTAAAGTCAGCTAAAGTCACTTGCTCTGCTAGTCCTGACGAGTTTAATAGTGTGCTCTTGCAAAACATTGACCATATTGTTGCATCTATACCAACCACTAATATGAACCCAATGGAGAACTTGGACAGAAGTGAGGCCAGATTATTGCAGTGGTATGACGTTTCCCCTAGTCACATTGTTAAAATGGTCAATGGTTTCCGAAATTCTCAAAGCCAGGATATTTATGGCATGACAATCATAGTGTTGAAGTCCATCATTGATGTCATTGCAGCCCCATTATCTTGTGCTATCAATGAATGTCTTCATGCTGGAGTTTTTCCTCAGTTGTTGAAGATGGCTCGCACAGTTCCTGTCTACAAGAAAGGTGATCCCACACTCATTGATAGCTTCAGGCCTATTTCAATAGTACCAGTATTTGCCAAGGTCTTTGAGACTGTGATGAAGGAACAAATTGTAGTATTCTTTGAGTCCAACAGGCTGTTCTCCGATCTGCAGCATGGTTTTAGAAGGAACAAGTCTACATTGACTGCTGTGACCGAGTTAGTTGAGCAGGTTCAGAGGGGCTTTGAGGAAAGAAATGCTGTGTCTCTGATCATGTGTGACCTGAGCAAGGCCTTTGACTGTGTGTCACATGAGATTGTTCTTGGTAAGATGGAGCACTATGGTGTTAGAGGTGCTGTTCTCCAGACTGCAAAATCTTATCTTGAAAACAGATGGCAGGTCGTTTCTCTGGGAGGAGCTAAGTCCCAGGCACTGCCCATCAGACATGGTGTTCCACAGGGCTCTGTTTTGGGTCCCTTGCTGTTTTTGATTGCCATAAATGACTTGAACCTAGAAGGGAGGGCTCTAAAATTTGCAGATGATACCACTATAATCTCTTCTGGTCGGAATCCAACTCAGGCTCTACAGGTGGCAGAAGTCGTGTTTGGAGAAGCTAGGATGTGGCTGGAAACAAATAAGCTCCAATTGAATCTTGGCAAGACACAGAGGCTGCTCTGTTCATTGGCACAACATAGCCCTGATCATCACAGTGTGTCCCTCCTTGGATTTATCATCGATCCTAAACTCAAATGGAATTGTCACATTGAGGGACTGTGTAAGAGGCTGGCAAGAGTGACCTATCTACTACGGAAGCTGACACAGCTGGTGAGCAGACCCTACCTGATTGTTGTCTACTATGCCCTCTTCCACAGCATCCTGGGCTATGGGCTGCAGCTTTGGGGTCATGCATCTGATTGCCAAAAAGTTTTAATAATGCAGAAGAGAGCTGTCCGCATCATCACCTCCAGTGGTTACCTTGAACACTGCAGACCGCTCTTCAAGTCTACTGGAATAATGACTATATTTAGTTATTATATTTATTTAAGTGCCCTTCATGTCAAGATAAATTTTGACAAGTACAACTTGAGGAGAGACTTACATAGTCATAACACTCGGAATGGTTGCATGATTGACATTCCTTATTCCCGACTAAGTAGGACAAGAGACTCATTTCCTACTGTGGCACTAAAAATCTTTAACAAGCTGCCTAGATGGTTAACAGCCTTGAGTACTCAGGCCTTCAAGGCCAAGCTCAAGTGTTGGCTTAAGGAAAACCCTTTCTATGGGTTACATGAGTTCTTTGAAGTGACCATGCCATCTTGATAACTCTAGTTTATACTCATGACTAACTTCAAGAAAAGTTATATTCTTATTATGTTGACACAACCTATCCGGCTCCGCTGGTCTTGGTGAAGATAAAGTGTATAAGTGTATTATAATTTCTCAACTATTTATCGTTAACAAAGTTATTTTCCAGCATGAATGCAATCTGTCCATCGTCAGAAATTTGATAATGTGGATTTTCCACCAAAACATTTTAAGTAGGTAGCACTTTCTTCAAATATTATATTAGGCTCGTTGGCCAATGAAAACATTAATTCAAAATAAAGGAACTTGAATACAGGCGAGTATTACAGGTGATTTTACAAGTGTAGTATTATTTATATGAAACATAATTTTACAGGATTGTGAATTTTAATTTTTAAGTCCTGTAATACAGGCCCTGTATTACAAGGGTTTTATGATACAGGCCCCTGATTTTAAAATATTGTCATATGATTGACACATCTCCAATATTTAGAATAACACATAAATAATTTACCCATTTCACTCAGAGATTGAAATACCACCACCATCATCCGCCTCTCCAATTTGCGGTTACTATAACAGATGATTTCAGCTGGTTAATATAATATGCAAAATCATTTACAATTTTACATCAACAGAATAACATGGGTTCAAAGACCTTAAAGAGATAAGGTCTTTGTATGGGTTGATATATCAATGTGTGGTTCACCATTTATTTTCCACTAGCTGGCCCGGCGAACTACTTTGTACCACCAAAAAGTCAATGAATCTCATGGCATACTTGACTTTATATTGTGAACCATGAAATTTATCTGACAATCAATATTTACATTTACATCTAAATACGGACTTCCTATGTACTTAGTCATGCATCATTTATTATTCCGAAAACATATTATTCTCAATCTATTGGTAGACGATCAGTAAAGTATTGAATCAGTAAAGTTTTGAATTGAAAAAAAATATATAAATAGCTTAAGTCAGTGTTTCAAAGATGAATTTAATTCGTACATAGCTGTTGATTGCCAATAGATGGTCCAGGGAATATGCAATATACGATGAATTACACAGAATTCCTAATTCTTTCCATCTTTCATTTCAGGATGAATATCAGCTAAGCTAAATTATTCTGTCATTCTTCAGTAATTGGTTGTGTTCATGGGAGGTTGCGGTGCATGTATGACTTTGACCAAGGACAGTGGAATGCGTTTGGTGGGAGCTTTTGACAGTTCAGGTACCGGTCGCCATCTTGGAACAGAGTGGAGTGGTGTATGCTCACTTATACCGCATCACAAAGTAGAAAGAATATAACATTTATCTGGATACATCCTGACCTAGTAATAAATCAACAAAATATAGTATTCCGACTAATAGATAACATAAACACATCTTCACATCTTAGTTTAGTAGATTAGTCAATTAAGCTAAAAAATAATGAACTTTCCAGCCAATAATGAATGAATGAATTGCTTTTCGACTATTCTGTAATTATTGCATCAATGGAATAAAATACTTTCTTCTCTGTGCACCGCGTACATGCTCACTTGCACCGCTCAAAAAGTATGTTCCACAAAACCGGTACTGGGATCAACGCTTCTTATTGGTCGAGAGTTAAAGCGTTGGTTGTCTGCTGTTCTGTTAGGTTATGTCTTCACATCCAGAATCTATATACTCAAAAAGGATGTGGCGTACGAAGTATTTTATTCCATTAATGGAATTAATTACAGAATAGTCGAAAAGCAATTCATTCATTCATTATTGACTGAAAAGTTTATTATTTTTTAGCTTAATTGACTAATCTACTAAACTGAGATGTGTTTATGTTATCTATTAGTCGGAATACTATATTTTGTTGATTTATTCCTATGCCAGGATGTATCCAGATAGATGTCTGGATAGTAGACATAAATCAAGAAACTTCAATTATTAACATTTTGCTAATATTCCTTAAAACGTCTTATTCATTAACACTAATTGCATACAAAAAGTAGTCAAATTTTCATCGATGACAGCACGAGCCATCATTAATTATTAAAAAAAACTTTATAAGAAAAAACATGATTAGAGCCTAGTGCTTCTATAAGAACTAATCAATACTCCAGCTTTGTTGTGATAAGATAATATAGGTCTAAAACAGTAGTATTCACCTGATGTAGCCAACATTACATTTTTGATAAGGTCTGTTGCAACCTAAATAAAAGATAATATTGGCTTGGACAAGCATGTATGATAAATTTTAAAATATATATTTTCTCATATTATAAATTAATAATCATTATTGATTCAATAATAACTGAAATGTTCATATATTGATAACACCTTTATTATTTTTAACCGAACGAAGTGAGATCTAAGATTCAAGTCGACAGTTTGGCATTTCTCTTAATGTTTAAATGTTTATATATTTATTTGTTGTGCATTTACAGCGAAACGCAGTAGTAGATTTTTCATGAAATTTGACAGGTATGTTCCTTTTTAAATTGCATGTTGATGTATATACAAGGTTTTTGGAAATTTTGCATTTCAAGGATAATATAAAAGGGAAAAGGAGCCTTCTTCATACGCCAATATTAGAGTAAAAATCAGACTGTTAGATTTTGTCTCATATTTTAGCCAGTATTATGGTCGTCCATCTTGTTTTTGTAATATTTGAATCTACCGCTGCTACAGCCTCTGGACAACATTTCACTTGTCATGCGATCTCTGACCTCACAGTTTCATTGATCGCTTGATCAATAGTAGCGCCAGTTGTCATCTGCTCCTTTCAGTGTTTTCTAGTTTAATATTGGTCTATAAGTATTTTGAATAGTAATGTCATTGTTTTTGAACCTCCATTGGTATATTTCAACATTCACATCAACCTCAACACCATTAGTTCGCTTAATATTGATTTTATATTTTATAAATTTGATGAGTTTGTGTGCATCACTGCCGATCAAGTCATGTTTCCGCTACAGGTATTTCCTGCTTCTTCACCGGCCTGCAAGACAGTGTCACTCTCTCTAGACAGCCATACAATGTAACATCTTCGTTTAACGCGTCCATCTTAGGAAAACTTTATCCATTTTCATCAATCATCATGTCCTAGTTTGTGTGCTTATTCGATAACCATTCAATGCATTCATCATCAGAGAACGTCTCTCAACCACAATTCCTATGATTTTAACATACTTTTCGGGACTTTTCCACTGAGCGTCCCTTTTGCAAATCACGCCATGCTTTCTGCGTACCACATTTTCAATTATCCATTATATTAGCGTTATGAACAGTAAGTAATTTCAACATCCTTTTCCACCATGAATTCTACATGAACTTTCAACAATTCTCAACATGAACTTTTGATTCAATATTTATCACTTCAATTTTACTGAGCATCAGTACACATTATTTAGCAGTTTCATTCATTCATCTTGTATGCTCATAGGAGATACATTTCAACTTGGGAAGTTTGTGCAAGTGCAGGTTACCTTACTCAACATTTCAACTCGGGAAATTTGTGCAAGTGCAATTTGCCCTACATCGTCAACCACTACTCATTTTTAGCTACTCAGTCTTAGCTACTCATCACTTATTTAGTCGAACTTTGTCAATCTCAATTCTTACTGATGCTAGTGATTTCATTCGTCAAGAAAATTTTATCTCGTTATTCAAATATTTATTCACTTCAATTACATCAACAGTAGGACATAACCTCAAACATTTATTCTACTTAATTCATAGTGGAACATTTTTCCAATTAACATTCAATCAGTAAAACTCATTCAATTTGTGAAGTGCCCATTCATCAATATATTCATTACCAACTTTAATATCGGAACAGTCTCAACTTTCAATATCTCAACGTTTCCATATTATTCAGAACTTTACATTCGCGTCAACTTCAACTTTAGTTTCTTGAACTTTGTCATTATAACCTTACTTCTTCCATATTTGAGAATCATTCATCATTGTGACCAGTGTCCACAAATCGAAATTATCCACATTCAAGTCAAGTTCTCATCCACATCGGTCACCGTTTATCAGGATATAGTCAGGATATCAACATCATTCAACTTCTATCAGTCCAGCAGCTGTCTGCAACTACAATGTACTTGACAGGAGTCAAGTTTCATCCACGGATTTTGAGTCACTGTAGGCCTATCACTTCGGCAACACATCATTAATTATTCAGGGAAGTCTTATTCTAATATTTACATTTTGTACTTACCCTTTCACAGGCACTGTGTTTACTGGTAGTCTTCATCCCATCAATTTGGTTCTTGATTAACATCTTATTCCTAAATAATAACTATTTAAATACTATCAATCATTCAATTTCATCTTATCCGTTTTGCAATTTATTCTTTTCGAGAGTTTAATATTATTATTACTTATATGATGTACATATGGTAATATTCCCTATGTAATTTGACATGCATTGAGCTGTCATTTCCCAGCCTGCTTATGTCATACAATATGCTGAGCTTCGTCTCCTTTCAATATTGTACTTGGTATTTTTCAACCTTTTCTATTTTCAATTATTAATCGAACCTTCAGTTCTGGACAGACTCTCTGCTCCTTCTGCGTACACTATAGCCAAGCTGCTATAGTTGTCCTCTTTCAGTGTTACAAAATCAACAGCTTTAAAGCTTCATGTATGATTGGATTCTACCTAAACTGAATTCCTAGTTATCATTATTGAAATTAGGTAATTGTTCATAGTCATATAAATTTTTGTACTTTCATACCATTAGGATTGTTAAGGATTTGCAGGACTATTTTTTAGGAATTTCATCTCTCGATTGATTTTGTTAGTCAGGTTAGGATTCTCATCATTACTATCATTTTCAAGTATTTTAAATTTTATTCAATTAAACATTGCTAAATTGTACATTCAATTCAATTATTACTCAAAGTCAATATTGTTCTGTTATTAGTTTCAGCATCAATATATTCTATTGTGTATTTCAGCATTAATAGTGAAATTCCAAATTCATCCTTGTATTATTCAATCTTTCACGCTCACAGAGGTAACGTCATTTTGAAACATTGTATCACTAATCTTAAACGTACTAGCAAAAAGCCTAGGTACAATAAACAACTCAAGTGCATTTCTAATTCTTTTTATTTTAATTACAATTACATTAATTTTAAGCATTCCAATAGTTACATACAAATATCAGCATTACATATGGATAATAAGAAATTCATTATCTATCACTCTTCAATTATTGGTTCATTATTGCACTACTTTCATGCATTCTACTTGTGCTCAGAAGCACATTAAACCAGAGGTATTTTTTGGATCTACACAATCAAGGTATGTAAATCCACTCGTAGCAAATAATGGAGAGCTGTCAGTGCCTAGATCAGATATAAATCTCGTCTATACACTTTCACACAGTCCACTACTTTGCAGATCAACCTTACAACCCAATCTACTGACAGTTAACATTATTTCTTGGTCCTCGTCCGGGCCCGGAAGGTCTGGCATCCTGTGGTGATTTGTAACTATTTTATTGGATTGCTAATTTTCAAGTTTTTTTGGGTACCTTAATTTTTTCAAGTCCTCTGTAGTTAGTTGAATATACCCAACACAGGTAGAGCAGTCAGCATCCATGTTTATCAACTGCATTCTAGCATACATTAGTCTTATATATCATTCTAATAAGACTCATATATATTTCAGTATCGAAGGGTGAACCAGCACTGTGGCCAGAAAGGTACACTACGTTGTATCGGCGCAGTGAACGAGCCAACCTGTAAACTGTTTGTGGACCCAGACCTGAGTGAGAGCCGATTCCAAGCACAGAAGCATTCAGAACACTGGTGCACCTCGCATCTTGCCAAGTCTAAAGGCAATTCATCTGGGGACCGAATCAGTCGCTGGCTATTCAATTTGTAAGACTGAACCATTTATCAATTCTGTAAATTCATTTTACCGACATACCTTTTGTAATATCTTTTCTCTGTGAGCGGCATAAATTTTTTAGGATTACTATTCAATTTTTTTTCTTTCAAGAGACTTATCTATTCATCAATTTACCTAATATTTTTAAATGCATTGAATTCATGCAAATATTAATACTTACCACTCATTGGTGCTATCTTGACAAGCAATTTTCATTGTGCAATTATTATTCATTTTTACGCAACAAGTCAACAAACCATTGATGACATTCATTTATATTGAACAATCAACCAATCAGTTATCATTGACAATTCCTATAATCAACCATTGTGTACTTATTGCGCTAGTTATTGTGCTACATCATTTTATTGCATTCATTCAACATTATATTCGTATATATCTATTCTTATATTACTCAAATATTTATTAATTCTTTCAAGTCTATATATATTTTGTACAATTCAGTATGGAGAATCCAAATGACTCGCTCATCACCCTTGAAGGTGAAGTTTCTCAAGGTGAGGTCAGACAATGTCCGTCTCCCACCATTCCTAACAATCTTGACACTATCAATCGGCAATTCATTCGATTAATTCAAGATGGTGTTATCGAAGAAATTCAAAATCGTAATGACCACTTTTTAGCTGAAGATCTCAAACAAGAGATGCTAATGCTTAAGAAAAATTTTCATAGTACTACTGAAAATCTTTCCAACAAAGGTTGGCCTGTTGACATTGAATTATGCCACCAAATTTGCCAGAATTTTGGTACTGTTAATTCCATACTTTCTAATGCCATATATGAATATGGATTGAAAACTAAAAGAGTAAGTGAAGTCAGCTCCCCATCTCTCTCAAATCGTGTTGATTCTCCTCACATGGTGAGTGCTCGCCTACCGGACATTCCACTGCCAAAATTTGAGGGCAGTCTCAGTGCTTGGCTCATTTTCAAATCAACCTTTACAAGTCTTGTTATCAATAACCATAACCTTGATAATACATTGAAATTTCATTACCTGCATCAGGTCCTATCTGGAGAAGCACTTAACAGAATTTCTAATTCTCCTTCTGGAGATTTTGAGTTAGCATGGAAACTCTTGACCCAATGATACGATAATTCATTATTAATTGCCGAAACTCATATTTCAGCCATACTCAACCCTCCTAAACTTGACTGTAGATCATCCCAATCATGGAGATTATTTATTGACAATCAAAAGACAAATATCTCTGCTCTTGAAGCCCTTGCGATCAATATTAGTGTGAAAGATCTCATTTTTATTTTTCTCACTGTGTCGCGATTTGACAATCCTACTATTAGAGATTGGGAGAGATTTTGTTCTGCTAAATCTAAACTTACCATTGATTGCCTTTGGGATTTTTCAGAGTTGCAACATAAAATCGCACAAGCACTGTCGAGCTCATTCAACAACACATCAGTGCAACGCAATATGCCGGCTAATAACCAGCCTAGCACCAGTCGACAACCATCACAGCCCAAAGGCAATATTATGAATTTCAACACTTCAAATTCACCAAATATTTTCAACAGAGCATCAACTTCTGAGTGTTACTTTTGTCGCAATGGCTCTCACAACATTTTCAATTGTAATCAACTTCTCAAACTTCCAACTTCAGAGCGAACCTCTGCTGTATTGAAAAAATCTTTGTGCGTCAACTGTATTCGGCCATGGGATCTAGCTCACCAATGTCAAGGTTCCTGCAAGACGTGTAATTTACAACATCACTCGCTACATCATGGGTCAAGTCCTGTCCCAAAGAGGTCCAACTATGTCATAACATCAAACCATGTGCGCAATCCAGTGAAAAATCCGTCACAGAGCATGCAGTACTGTGAGTATAACATACCTCATCAGTCACAACAACAGTTGAGCCAGTCATCACAAATGTCATCATTGTATCCAGCATCAATGAACTCCAATTCAGCAGTGCTGATGACACACATGGTTCCACCTGCACCGCAAATGTCAACTAGCCTTGTCCAGCAGTTGCCGACTTCTAGTATTGTTGTCAATTCAACTCCCTCTAGGCCTCAGTCATCAAATTCTGAGGGAAGTTGTCAATTTGACTCGTCTCAATCCAGTTTGCAGCCTGCCACAAATGTTGTTGAATCTCACAATCAGACAGTCAGCTATGCCCACAGCTCACCACAGATCAAATCCATTGATAGCAGACGCACTTGCATCATGCCTACAGCCCAGCTGATCGTCTTTGACAAGAGTGGTCAAGCTGTAATTTGCCGCACGCTCCTCGACAGTGGCTCTGATAGCTGTTTTATTTCACATCAATTAGCTACTCAACTTCAATTACCCACTATTTGTATTGGCAGCACAGTTGACACTGTATCTGGCAGTAATGCTTCTTTATTAAATTTGTCATCTTTAAGTATTCACTCACCTGACCAAACTTGGTCAACTCACATTGATTGCATTGTCACAGAGAAAATTGTTCCTAGTGTTCCACCATCTGGACTCAATTTTTCAGATTTCAATATCCCTCCCAATGTCGTTTCAGCCGATCCTACGTTCTTCAAAATTTCAGGAGTGGACATACTCTTAAACGTTGATGTCTATGCCATGCTTCATTTACCTGGTCAGATTCGTCTGTCCGAAAGCTGTATTCTTCAGAATACCAAGTTAGGTTGGGTAGTCTGGCGCTCCATTCCTGCTTATAAATCATCTGTCACCCATCAACACATTTCCAATTTCGTTTCTAGCATTGAACATGTGTCCAACACAGACATCTCTAAGCAATTGGAAAAATTTTGGTGAATTGAAGAAATTGATACTGAATCCAGCACACCAGCAGAACACGCGCAAATTGAGCAGCACTACACTGAGAATGTTCAACGTCAAGATGATGGCAGATTTTCTGTAGCCTTGCCGAAAAAAGATTCATTTCATTCGTTAGGTCAATCCTTCAGACAAGCATTGACTCGCTTTCACTCGCTTGAGAAACGTCTTGATACTCATCCTGAACTCAAGAAACAATATATACAATTTGTGGATGAATATATTGATTTAGGTCACATGTCTCTTGCACCACCTTTATCTCCATATGATCCATATTATCACATTCCTCATCATCCAGTTTTCAAGCCAGATTCCACGACTACCAAACTTAGAGTTGTGTTTGATGCTTCAGTGAAGTCTACTTCAGGATTTTCACTCAATGATGTTCTTCACATTGGTCCAACAGTCCAGCCTGAGTTGTTTGACACAGTGCTCAGATTTTGTACGCATTGTATCACATTCATTGCTGATATAGTGAAAATGTATCGCCAGATTCTTGTTCATCCAAATGACAGAAATTTTCAACGCATCTCTTGGAGATCTGATCAGAATCAACCTATTCAAGAGTATCACTTGAATACTGTCACATCCTCAGCTCCATACCTTGCTACATGCATGCTCAATCACTTAGCAGATGTTGAATGTTCACTGCACTCAGCAGTTCACCAAGCCATTAAGGAAGATTTTTATGTGGATGATCTTATCAGTGGTTCATCATCACTCTCATCAGCCATAGAGTTGGCTCATCAATTGCTTACTACACTTAATAAATGAAAATTTGAACTCAGGAAGTGGTTGTCTAATTTGTCAGAATTACTTTCAACGATCCCAGCTCATCTCATTGAGACAGCTACATCACGACCATTATCTGATTCAAACGACAGTGTTGTTAAGGCACTTGGTCTCATTTAGAATTCTACGGCTGATCAACTCACTATCTCATCCAACATTTCAGAAGTTGTTCATCAAACATCTTTCACTAAACGTCAATTATAAATTCTATTAGATTGAACGGAAGTTGGCAAACACATATGTTCATCATGTGTATGATAAGTTATGTTCAATCTAATATAATCTAAAAGGATTGAGTTATTAACATTTTTTAAATAAATTTGGTCTAATCGCAGCTTTGAGGTCTTTGGTTTCAATATTACTTTCCTTGCCCTATTACCATAGGTAAGGAAAGTATTGCTTTCTGAAAAAAATTAAGGTACCCCAATTTCTAAATCTCTATACGTTTCAAGGTCCCCAGAGTCCAAAAAATTGGTTTTTGGGTATTGGTCTGTATGTGTGTGTGTGTGTGTGTGTGTGTGTGTGTGTGTGTGTGTGTGTGTGTGTGTGTGTGTGTGTGTGTGTGTGTGTGTGTGTGTGTGTGTGTGTGTGTATGTGTGTGTGTGTATGTGCATCTGTGTACACAATATCTCATCTCCCAATTAACAGAATGACTTGAAATTTGGAACTTAAGGTCCTTACACTATAAGGATCAGACACGAACAATGTCGATCAAATGCAATTCAAGATGGCGGCTAAAATGGCCAAAATGTTGTCAAAAACAGGGTTTTTCGTGATTTTCTCGAAAACGGCTCCAACGATTTTGATCAAATTTATACCTAAAATAGTCATTGATAAGCTCTATCAACTGCCACAAGTCCCATATCTGTAAAAATTTCAGGAGCTTCGCCCCATCTATGCAAAGTTTGATTTTAGATTCCCAATTATCAGGCTTCAGATACAATTTGAACAGAAAATTTTGAAAGAAAAAGATTGAGCATGAAAATCTCTACAATTAATGTTTAGTAAAATTTCAACCTGAAATTGAAAATAAGCTCGAAATTTGAGAAAAAATGTGATTATTCAATTGCAAACTGTTAATTCTATTAAATGATTCACTATGAAGAGATAGCAGACCTCATATGTCTCCAGCGTTATTGTCCTGTCACGCAGCTGGCTCAGATCTTTGTTTATAAGTAGACTTGATATGAGCGTGAATCAGGTGATCAATTTTCAGAAGGGCAAGGGAAGTTGTGTGAGTGTGCCACACCAGATTTTTTTGTTTTGCTATCATGGTATTATTATGCGTGCCCATCCCTATCAATATTCTTACATTCAAAAAAACTAATTCAATAGGTGAATAAGAATAAACAAATAAACTAAATAATGCTGGAGAAATTATAATATTTTTGATTCTAAAAAATCAATTTTCATCAGATAGAAAGATCATCACAGAAATGGTTGAATTATATCATATGGAATACAAATTCAAACGTGAACTGAGTTTGTTAACATTTAAAACAGTTAACATCTGGTACTTGTGAATGAGAATACTGCGTGAGGTCTACTGTTCACAGAACTACTAGTGTCAACACTGATCTGTAAACAATTAATTTCAAAAGTACGTGCCAAAAACGGTGAACCAGAATTCGATTTTCGTTCTGTGGGAGCAAGTAGTGGTGCACCAGTCACGTGGTTTCTGGTTACTGCTCACTTCGCCGAAGCCGTACATGCACTGTATCCTCCCATGAACACAATCATTGATGCAATATGAACAACTCCCTTTCATGAGGTGAATCATTTTTTTCCAACATTTTCCAGTTTCTCAATGATAGGGAACTGATAATTTTGTATAGGTCTTCTATCTACAGCTGATACCAATCAACTACACTTCAACTCCAAACTACTGTATTAAGCATGGGTGATCTGTTCATCACAGCTGGTAAGTTTAGATCCTGAATCATATTATCACAAGACATCCTATACTATTAAACGAGCAACTTCTGTTCATATGTTTAGATGTTTGGATGTTTATATGTTTGTATTTCACCAGATCTTGAAAACGGCTCTAACGATTCTCACGAAATTCAGAACATAGTAGGTTTATAATATAAAAATTCGATTGCAGTAGGTTTCATCCCTGGGAAAACTCGCTGAAGGACATTGAAAGGATTATAATTATTCATCCTTGGAAAAACATCCGATACCTAATAATTATTTCGTTGTCTGTTGATGATGGAAGTGAGTGAGTGAGTTCATATGTGTGGGACTGTGTCAAAATTATTATTACTCAGCTGTTGAACTTTTTCAATTCAATCAGTTACTTAGTGCTGGTTGCAAAAAATCCTAATTAATACCAGTAGGTCCATCTTTTTGAAATGGTCTTCTCTGATTTGGTTCATGTGAAATTAATCAGGATTAAAACTTAATCGGATTTTGTGCAACCGGGCCTTTGTGAGAGAAATTTTTGTATTCCTCTGGGAATTAATCTCAATTTACTGTGATTAGATAGAAAATTTCTGTATGAATTATGAATGTTATTATAATTTCTTCTTTTGTAATAAATTTTCCATGCACTGTAATCCAGAGCGAAGCTTGATCCCCGATATTGATCTTGAATCATGATCCTGTTCTACTTCAGCCACTCGGCCGGCAAGTACAAAAACATAGGTCTGTAAAATGAATTAATAAATTTCTATTATTAGCCCCCCTACTGAAATTTCTGGTCAGAAACCATCCTCAATATTCACACAACATATTCCAAAAGTTGCATGCTGTTCTGTCAGGTAGTTTTCAAGTCTCTAGAGAACATACAAACTCACATTCATTTTTATATACATATATTGAAACTCAGTATCACAATTGTGTATCACATGATCACCTTCTCATTTGAAAAATGAATAGTTTGGATTCATATGAGAGTCAGAGATGTTGAAGCAACAGTGTAATATTTAAAGAGTATTTTTTCATTTCAAATAGGATTCCTGATAGAACCCAATGTCAAATTATTCTTGTAAGAGGAATAAGAGAAATATTTAGCTGTTTCCATAGTTTATTCAACTCTGTATAATTAAAAGTTGCGGGTTTCAAAGATCACAACAGTTCTTGCGCCAGTTCTCTTACCCAGGGGGGGGGGGGTAACTAGTTAATTAGTAGTATAATAATAGTTATTTGTATATCTGGAGTGAAGGATACAGCTCTCTCTCCCTGAAGGAAAAGTTTGATCTCCCAGGCAAAGACAAGGCTGAGGGCAACAATTTCTGTGAAAAAGGAAACACATTTTTCACTCATGAGTACTGTGTAATTTTTCCTCCACTTACAAAAACTGCAAATAAAATAATTTTATAAACTCATGTGATAGATGACAATGTTCTACAACATTTCCTAAAAAGTTAAAAAACATTTTAGCTGAGCGGCCTGGTACTGCCGACAGAGCTGCAGTATGCCTTACAGCATACATTGTAACATTTCTTGTCTGACAATTTTATCATAATTATTTTTGTCCTTCTCCTTTCGCACTTGCCACTGAGGAAACATGAGGGGTCGCATGAATAATTGGGAATATCTGGAACTCGAAATATCCTGAGGCTCACTGGAATTGGAAATTTGTGGGACTAATAATAATAATAATGAGTTTCTGTTCATGACGTAGTCATAGGTATGGCTACAAGTGAACAAGTCAAGAACATAAAAAACTGTCATAAGACAGGTCAAAAACAACAATACACATCAAAACACAAAAAGCAGCAAGCAGAAGAAGCAGCAAGACTAATGCAAGAAGTATCTACAGTCTGAGGATCACAATCATAGAACTCGCTCAGAGAATAAAAGGGGTTCTCCTGAAGGAAAACTCTCAGTCTCCTTTTCAAGACCCTCTCTGGTAGAGTCCTGGCTGGAACTGGCAGCTTGTTCAAAATTCTAGCTGGCTGGTAGATGAGGCTGCTCTGGGTCCTCCCCAATCTACAATATAGGAGGTCCAGCCTCAGCCCACTTCTGGTGCCATGGTCATGCACATCACCCCTGGTAGGCAGAGTACGGACACTGTGGAATGCCTTTATAGCTGACCTGTAAATATAAAGATTGAATACAGTGAGAATCTTTTCACTCACAAAAAGAGGCTTACAATGTGTTAAAAATTCTGTCCCACAAAGAATCCAAATGGCCTTCTTTTGCACCAGCAATATATCTTTTACCTCAGAGACACCACCCCACAAGGTGATACCATATGCCATCACACTTTGAAAGAAGGCAAAATAACACATGTGGAGATGGGCCTCTGGTACACATCTTCTCAGGCTCTTGAGCAAAAACAGCACTTACTGTCCAGAGTGAAGCCAAGGAGCTTAACTCAGAATTATAACGTTGACAGGTGGCAAGAATAGTGAATAGAAATATACATATATAGCTATATATATATATATATATATATATATATATATATATAGTGAGTCTGTACCTCCACCACTCTCACAATTCCATCCTGTCCAGGAAATATCTTCGTTATTCGACCAAGCCTCCAGTGAAGAGGGAGTAGGTTGCTTTCCTTTAAGAGAGCTATAAGTCCAATGTTAACATTACTATGTTTTCTGTACAATTTTGTTTGGGTTTGCAAGCTAGATACATATTCCAATTGCCAACGTTTCCAGAATGAGGATACAATTCTTTTGAGTAAACTCCATCGATTTCTCAAGTTCACCGATTGAATTGATTCCTCTGAGTCTTTACTCTGTGTTGCTGGAGTAATTTTTCTTGCTTCCAATTCAATCTGTTTGGAATTTCTATCATCATTACCATGGGTTTGGTGTGGCCAGCACTCCAGTGGTTTGTCTAACCAATCAGAACCATTCCACCACGGAGAGTTACCAATTAATTCATTGAGCAATAGTCCTCGACTAGCACAATCAGCTGGATTACATTCGGTTGACACATATCTGAATTGCTCTGTAGACAGGTGTTCCTGTACTTGACTTACACGATTTGCCACAAACCTAGGCCAACGATGAGGTGAAGACCGAATCCAACTCACTGCCACAGTTGAATAAGTCCAAGCTGCAATATAATCTATGTTTATAATTTTTGAAAGCACTTCTTGAACTTCATGTAATAATCTAGCTACTAGGACAACCACACAAAGCTCCCATTTCTTCACTACCTCAATGGATGCTATATCATCTCAGTCACATCCCGATTGCCATAGACATTGAATTATACTTTTGAAGGTAAGCATAAAAGGTGTCAAATATCCTAATGGATCAAAAATTTGTGCTAAAGTTGATAAAACATTTCATTTTGTAGCTAGACTGGATGGAACCTTCACCCTGTAGAAGAGGTAGTAACCAATTGGATTTGATTGGAAGCCAAGAATTTTAATGGTTTTATCAGACTCCAAAGTGAAATCTTTTGCATCAATAGCGCAATGCTCTGGAGGGAGATTTGATAGAATGATAGAATGATTGCTGGCCCACTTTAGCAATTCAAATTTCCCTTTGCTTAACAATTCAGTAAGCTGCAGTTGCTTGGTTGCTTCCATCGATGAGACTGATGTAACTATATCATCCATGTAAGTAGAAAACCGTAAGGCTTCAGAAGCCGCAGGGAACATTTTTTCTTCATCTTCAATAAACTGATGCATAGTACAAATGGCAAGAAATGACAATGATGATACACCATACGACATAGGTGTTAGAGTATACTCTTTCATTTTTTCTCCCTTTTAGGATTCTGTCCATTTTATATGAACATTTTATATGAAATAATGACAGACAATTTATAACTGGCCCTCAGGTTTTTATCTTCAAAATAATATTGGAGAGATTAAATCATAGTTGAAGCTAATAAAATACGATTGTAGTGCATCATGACTCCCAATCAAATGCAACTTATTCATTTACTATGAATAATCCGTTGCAACATAATTGACAAATGACATTTTACCAGACAGACAGTTTGGGTTCAGAAATAACAGAAACATATCGGATGCATTGTATAATTCAACCAAAGAAGTTAACAGCTCACTTAATGACAACCTAAATAACTGTATAATCTTTCTTGACTTAGCTAAAGCATTCGATACAGTAGATAGATCTAAACTAATGAAAAAGCTTGAGGTCATAGGTGTCCGTAATGAGTCACTCAGCTGGTTCAACAGCTATGTACCTAAGGGATAGGAAACAGGCTGTCCAAATAATGGGAGTTGAGAGCAGCTTAAATTCTATTGATTACGGTGTGGTGCAAGGAAGCACATTGGGACCACTATTATTCCCAATCTATATCAATAACCTGGCTAAACTACCCCTCACTGGCAGCCTTTTCTTATTCGCTGATGACACAGTGCTACATGTTACCGGTAGAAATAGAGACAAAATATATCAAAAGGCATCCACTGACCTACACCTTTTGAAAGCGTGGTTTGACCAAAATATATTAACACTCAATATAGGAAAGTCCAAATTCATTGAAGTTTCTCTGCGAAAAAGTCAGGATCCTCCCATTGACTCAATAACTTTACATTCTTGTTTAAATCCTAACAATATTCATTGCTGCTGCAAGTCCATTGAGTGAGTCAGTTCATATAAATATTTGGGCGTTATAGTTGACGATTAATTAAAATGGTCAGAACACATAAACCACTTGGAAAACAAAATCCGGAGATCTATTTACATATTCCTAAACCTACACCAATTTCTAACAATAGATGATTTGAGAAAAGTTTATTTTGCTTATGTTCAATCTGTGCCGGAATTTTAGCCTATGGAGGGGCGTACAAATCCATACTCAATCCTCTACTCATTACACAGAAACGAATTATTAAAACAGCTCTGAATAAACCCATTCCATTGTCTCTACTGTTCTCTCCTATTCCTCATCCATAAGGAACATCTCCCCACTAGCATTTCAGGTAACGCTGGAAATAACTGTCTGCCAGACAAGCCATATGCTTGTTGCAGCTCTTTGAGTCGCTCCATAAAGCTTAGATCCCATCATATGAGAGCCGCCACCCTCGAACCTTGTCACACACGGCACCCGGGTCCATACAGGATGTAGCAGGCAACACTGGTCTGGTAGGTGACCTCAATACATGCCTGGGCATGTTATTATGCCTCTCCGGCATCTCCGGCCTCATCAGTGCAGGCTCTGCAAGGTATAGCATCTCCGCAGTCACCTCCTTCCTAACTGGTGCTGGCCTCCGCGCTCCTCGACGAAGCACCTCCTCCCGATTATCCAAAACGGGGAGCATTTTGACAATCCGCTGTCGTTGCTCCAGTAAAGCCCTCCTCAGGCTCGTACTTGTGCCATCTGTGAGCACTGAGTCGAGTAGTAGATCAATCAAGCCCTGATCGTGCACTCTGTACACCCAGGAGTTGCTGGAGTCGCCATCAAACTCTGGAGACGTCTCCTTGGGTATTTCTTCCAGTCTGGAAGATGCAGTGGCCTCCATGACTGGTGGCCACAAAGCTGCAGCCCCTTCCTCTTCCTGACCTGTGTCAGTTCTGCCACCAATCCTGTTCAGACCGGCAGCCTCCACCATTGTCCTCAGGTGGTTTTCAACAAGAGCTCTCCTGAGCTCTGTCATGGTTCCAGTTGTAGGTAGCCCTGCAGCGGCCGAGAATTTCACTGCTTCATCCCTGTGAAGCCTGTAGATCCAGGCCACTCTTGGATCACTGCTGTTGTCTCCTGTATCCTCCTTGTCGCCTTCCTCGCCTCTGCAATTATTCTCCTCTCTAGCACTCATCACTGTTCTTCTCCTCCTACCTTTAGCCCCACGTTTGTGTGCCAATCTTCTGAGTAGATTTTTGCCCACACCTTCTTCTATCAGAATTCCCAGTGTCGCTAGACTCAGTTGGCGTCTGGGGTGGGCCGCAGCAGGGGACGGGAGGTTTGGTGGGGTGACTGTCAACCACCCTCGTTTGAGTCGGGAGTTGGAACAGGGTCTTGAGTAGCTTGGAGAAATGCTTCCCTCTTTTAGGTAAGAGAGGCCGTGCTTTCACACTGCCTAACAGGGTTGGGCGTGGAGTGAGAGGAACAGGAACGATCTGGTGTCTGCTGTGAGGGGGGTCTCCGGTACAGGAGGAACGTTCCCGATTGCCACTAGATGTCCTCCTGCTATTGAGATCTGAAATAGCAGGGTTTAAGAGCCTTGGAACTGGTTGCCGTAGTTGGTCACCAGGTCCCTAACCTTAGGCACCGGCTATTTCCTGCGACTAGGATCGTCTCTTGGGGGCGAGAAAGGCCTTCTCAAGCCTTACTCGAGGTTCTCTTGCTATTCTAGGACGATATAGCAAGGTATGGGAGCCCCTGCACCGGGCGTCACTACTGGTCACCAGGTCCCTAACCTCTGGCACTGGCTATTTCCTGCAGTCAGGATCGTGTCTTGGGTTCAAGAAAGGCCTTCTCAAGCCTTACTCGAGGTCCTCTTGCTATTCTAGGACGAGATAGCAAGTGTAACGTTCGAAATTCGGATGGATAAATAAAAATTCCTATTTGAAGAAATTTATAGGTCTAAGTGGAATAATAGGCTAATATCGCCAAAGATGATAATGTTTAAAGATTAGATAATATCAGGCATCATGGCTAAATTTTACAACAGCCAAATAGAGATGAAAATAATTTTTGCTACCTATATAATATTATATAAAATATTGGAAATTGGAGGTTAGGCATAAAACATCTACTGATCGGCGACCTAATGATCGACTGAGTTGCATAACGTAGAATCTGACCAAACACCTTGGCAGAAACTTATTGTAACAAAACAGTATGCAACTTGAGGAACTAAAGGTTCCACGTGGCTAATTATTGTAATATGAGAAACAACCTATAATCTGTAAAAAATAACTTTGCATGTAAAAAACATATTAAAAAACCCAGACAAAAATATTTAAATGTATTAAGGAAGTAGGAGGTTCCTAGGTGCATGAATACTATAATAATTTGCATACACCAATCAAATGGTAGCAATTGATGGGCGGTAATAGTGAGCTGATTCAAATATATTTGTATATATTTCTACAAATGATAAGAATTTATGAGTTATTGTTGTACAGCTTATGTTTTGGATATAGCCCAAAGGCAAATAAATTATTAAAGATGTAACATAAGTAATAATTTAATAGTTTGGTATGGTCTATTTGAGCCATGAATGGCGGAGGAACAGATTATTTAAATTTTATGTAAATTTGGAAATCGGAAATAGAAATTGTAAATTAGAAAAGAGAACTTGCCCACTTGCCTGCCAACCACCACCATGAGATGTCACCAAAAATTATAGAGCGCAATATCTTACTGTACCTTTTAATAACTTGAAGTTAAATTGAATTACTAAATTTCCTCATAAGACTTTGTGATTCTATTGTAAAGCAAATTTCATTTTTAATAATTTTTAATCCCTTGGAAGAGACGACTTTGGCTACAAATAATCCAGGACCACCAGGAGTTTGGATTGCCATCAGCAGCTCATAGAAAATTCCAGCACGTGAGTGAATAATATTTGAAATAGTGATAGGGCACCCTCAGTGCTTTGAAATGAAATAAGAAATCAAAGCTAGCTCGTCGAAAGGGTTTTATAAATTAAGAAATTGGTAAAAATACTTGCGCAAGTTTAAAGATAGTATGAAAGGTATTTTATTAGATAGTAACAAGTCAATCCATATATCAAAAGATACATCAATCAAAAGAATACTAAGTTCTAGGCTGATAATACAATGTTCATATGATCATCAATTTCTATAATATAATTTGCGATAATATAATGTAGCTCTGATTCACTAGATGAATTGATCTATCTATTCCATCAGGTGCCGAATCTCGCACCCTGAGATAAAAAAAATATTTATTATAAAGAAATCTATTGGAAACCATAGAATTTAATATATATTTGGATTATTGGTTTGTCAATTTATCATGCTCTGATTTAAAAAATTTATATTTGAAATAGATTGTCCAAGTCGACAAGTATCAGCAAGTTGATATTGAAGCTACATGCAAATAAATGCATATGATCATAAAAATGAAAGCACATGGTAGCGTTTTGTGCTATAGAACTTAAATAATAATATTAACCTGAGATATTTTATTGATTTTGTTTCTTGTTACCTATATTATATATTTCTGTCGCTCTACATATTTTTGTTTTCACTTATTTTTGAGATATTCGTTAATATATGTATCAAATTTTTTATGGTGTACGATTCATTTTATTCCTCAATACCATAGGATATAAGTTTTATATATATATATTTTTTATAAGTTACCAGCAGTATTATTGTGAAAGCTCATGTCCGGTTCTATGAAGATTTTAGGGAGATTATATCCTAGTAAAACCACGACCAGATTTTTATAATTATTAAAATAGCTCTCATGCTCTACCGATTGACGCCAAGCAGGAGGCTAATTGTTATTAATTATAAAAAAATAATGTGACACAAGGTATGGGAGCCCCTGCACCAGGCGTCACTACTGGTCACCAGGTCCCTAACCTCAGGCACCGGCTATTTCCTGCAGCCAGGATCGTGTCTTGGGGTCGAGAAAGGCCTTCCCAAGCCTTACTCGAGGTCCTCTTGCTTTTCCTATTGGAAATAGCAAGGTAGGAAAGTCCCTTACACTTGCCGTCGCTGTCGGTCACTGAGTCCCTAACCTCAGGTATCGGCTATTTCCTGTGGGCAGGATCGCGTATTGAGGTCTAGAAAGGCCTTCCTGAGCCTTACTCGAGGTCCTCTTACCTTTCCTGGTCCTCACAATGACGTACCAGGGTCCAGTCAGGTTTTAACAAAAACCTGACTTGCCACCACTGGTTGATACAGGCAAATTGCTGCCAAAAGTCGTCAAAGTGGTCGAACAACACTCACCTGCTGTGAGTGCTGAATCTCAGAGCTTCCAGTGCCTTCAATTAACTACAGTTAACCTCAGACACAACTCCTAGTAGTCGAAGGAGTTGAAGTACACTCAGGATACAAGCTGTACTATGTTGCTAGCTGCGCGCTGCTTCCTTCACTGGTTCCCTGCCAACCGCTTGCACTGGACACCAGCACTAGACTGCCCCCTATTAGCTCTTCACGAGCCTCCCTCAGTAGCCGAAAGGGAGGGGGTAAGGATGTGCAGCACTGTTGAGCAGTAGCTCAGTGGCTGGCCCGCTCGTTGAGCAATGAGATCTCATCAAGAGATTACCAAGCATCTTTACAACTAGACCTAAACTCCATTCCCCTCACTAGTCACAATATACATTGTGACATTATTATGCTTCATTAGAATAGGTTAGGTTTTTGCTTTAAAATTGCAATATGCTAGAAGGGGCTGGGGTCCCGGTAGAGTTATTAGAGTTATGTTTTTTGATGTTTCAAATGTGAAAGGATAGGTTAGGGGGTTAGGATTTTGCTTTGAACCACATGTTTGTGAACATGATTCCGTAGCAAGTCAAAATTCAGTCAGTTGCTCTCAATATCATGTGCAGGCAGTTTCTAGTGTGCTAACTGTGTTTGCAAACTTTGATATTTAACAGTTTTTGATACTGTAATTGTTTATGTAATTGACTTTGTTAGTGTAAAGTACAGTAGTGTAATATGAGTTGTGTTAAATGTAAGAGACTGGTTGTGACGATGGAACAAAAACTAAAAGCAATAGAACATCAAGGGACATAGAAGATCATAAGGACTATTGGGTGAGTAATGGCTACAGTAGCTTTAAACGTTTAGGAACAGTTTTTAAAAGCTTTTTTCACGTGTTTGAATTATTTTAACACAATTACGACTATTTACAATATTATTTGGTTTAACCGACCTTTATTGTTATCAGTAGATAGTATGATGAGAGAGCTAGAGCACTTGTGGAGTGGCTGATATGCTATTTTTCAAATCATTAAAAACTCATTCTTACTAATTTTCGATAAAATTCATTACATTCTAAGAGAAAATATCATTTTTTCAATGAATTATTCATGAATAACTCAAAATTTCATAATCAAAAATAAGTCAAAAAATCACTGTTGAGTATCAGAAAAATTTTTTGGAGTGACTTATTTTTCAACAAAAATTGGAAAATATCATTGAAATTTAATAATTGAGAATCATGATAAATTTTTTAATACAAATAATTTTTCAATGAAATTGAATCATAACATTTTAATTATTATTGAAAATACATTTCATATGATAACAAATTAGATGAGTTTTATTCAACATTCTTTCTGTCACATAATATAGAATAGTTGCATCATATTATGAAAGGTCAGATGACATAAATTATGATAAGATAGGAAGTGAACAAGGAAAACATACTTTCATCTAGCTCAAAACGTTTTCAACAGTATTAGTGTCAAGTGCTTGTGATCAAAGGGAAGTAGCAAATTAATTTACATTATTCAAATAATATTCTTAAGATTTATCATTTTTAGAGAATATTTATCAAGAAATTATAACAGAATAATTTTTTCAAATACCTTAAATTTTTCTCTTATAAATAGTAACTGAAAATCATAAGTGATCAAAATAAAATCTATTGTAAAATTTGTGATGTTAATTTCACAATTAATTATAATTTTAATAGACATTTAAAATCTAAAAAGCATCAAGTTAATTCATCTATAAAATATAAAAAATTCTTAGAATTGAAGAAATGGGCTGAAATGAATCATATTCATGATTATGATAGATTAAATGAAAAAGCATTATTAAAAATTAAAGAGGATTTTAAAATCAATGAAGATAATTATCAAATATTAAATTTTGAAAAACTTAAAGATATTGGAAAGAAATATGATGTTAATAATTTAAATAATTTAAGTAGAGAACAACTAATTAAAAGATTGGAAAAAATTAAAAAATATCCAAAAATTTTAAGGTTAAGAAATATAAATTATATTAAAAAATTAGCTGAAGAAAACAATATTAAAGCAAATAATAAATCAAAGAAATATTTAATAAAAGAATTAGCTAAAAATATAAATGAATCATCAAATAATTATATAGTGGATATTAAAAATATAAATTCTAAGAATGATTTATTCAATAAATATATACTTAAAGTTTCTCCTGAAAGTAATAATATTAAAAATTATTTAGAAATTTGTAGAAAAGATTTAACATCAATAATTGAAGAAAAATTTAAAATTCATAAAAGTATGAAAGGTCAATTGAATCTAGGTTGTACTTATGAAAGAAATTCTCCAACAGATAATACAATTCAAAAAACCATAAAATATTTTCCAGTAATACCAGATCATATTTTAGATATAAATGAATTTATTGATAAACAATTTGAGAAAACTATTTTAAGAGAATCACAATATCAACCTTATGCAGGATCTGGATGGTCATTAGTTAGTTGTGATAAATTAATTTTAAAATTAAATAAAAACAATTCATTAAATGCAGGATCATATATTGATTTACCAGAAAAAATAAAAAATAGAAAAGCATGTATTAATTTTAAAAATAAAGATAATTATTGTTTTATTTATTCAATTAGATGTGCAATAGATATTTTCAATAAAAATAAATCAGAAGATCCACATAGAACTAAACAATATGAAAAATATATATATGATGATATTTTTAGTGAATTAGAATTTCCATTATCATTAAAAGATATTAAACTATTTGAAAAAAGGACTTTTAAAAAATATAATGATTATCCTACAATTTCAATCAATATTTATACACTTGATACTGATAATGAAAACATAATACCATTACAAATTTCTGAAATTCATGATTCTGAATTAGAAGTTAATTTATTATATTTTAAAAAAGATAACAATTCTCATTATTGTCTAATAACTGATATGAGTAGATTAGTAAGTAAACAAATATCAAACCATAATGGTAATATTTTTGTTTGTAGAAGATGTTTATCACATTTTCATTCAGAATATAAATTGAATGAACATTTAGAAATTTGTAAAAATCATGAAGCGGTTAAACCTATTATGCCACAAGAAGGATCAACAGTTTATTTTAAAAATTATAATAAAAAATTGAACATCCATTTGTAATTTATTTAGATTTTGAAAGTATATTACAAAAAATTGATCATTGTAAAAATAATCTAAATAATTCTTCTACAACTAAAATTCAAAAACATATTCCATATTGTTTTACAATTTATTTAGTTAATAGAGCAGAAAATATATTTTATAAACCAATTTGTTATAGAGCTAAAAATGAAGATGAATTAGAAAAAATTCTAGAATATTTATTTGAAAATTTAGAAAAAATTGCTAAAAAAATAGCATACAAATATAATTCTGAAAATCAAATTCCAATGGAATTAACTAAATATGAAGAAATAGAATTTCAAAAAACTAAAATTTGTCATATTTGTGAAAAACCTTTTAATGATAATATAAATTATGAAAAAGTAAGAGATCATTGTCATTTAAGTGGATAATATATAGGTGCAGCTCATTCAATTTGTAATTTGAATTTTAAACTTCCACAAACTGTACCTATTTATTGTCATAATATGAGTGGATATGATACTCATTTATATATAAGAGAGTTATCTAAAAAATATAAAAAGGTAAATCTTATAATACTGATAAAAAATATATTAATTATTCAGTCAAATCAGGATATTGTTATGAATTTGGTGAAGATAATAAATCAAGAAAAAATATAAAATTTTCATTTGTTGATACATTCAGATTTATGGCTTCATCAATTGAAAAATTAGCAAAATCACTAAAAAAAGAAGATTGTAAGCATATAAATAATTTATATATAATAATAAAATGGAAAAGTTTTAAATGAGATTATTAAAAGAGAAGATAATGATGAAGATCAAATTTTAAATATTTTAAGTGGTAAAGGAATATTCCATATGAGTTTATTGATGATTTTGAAAAATTAGAATATAATAAAATTTTAAAACAAGATAAGTTTTATAGTTGTTTAAATCATGAAGGTATAAATACAAAAGATTATTTACATTATAAAATGGTATGGAATAAATTAAAAAATAAAAATTTAGGAAATTATTCTGATTTATATAATATACAAGATGTATTATTATCAGCTGATATATTTGAAAATTTTAGAGATTGTTGTATAAATAGTTATAAATTAGATCCTGCTCATTATCTAACAGCTCCATCATTAGCATGGGATGCAATGTTAAAACTTACAAAAATAGAACTAGATTTAATACATGATCATAACATGTATTTAATGATTGAGAAAGGAATTAGAGGTGATATTTCACAATGTATAACTAGATATTCTAAAGCAAATAATAAATATATAAAAAATTATAATCCAAATAAAAAACAAAATTATTTATTTTATATCGATGCGAACAATTTATATGGTTGGGCCTTATCACAAAAATTACCATATAAAAATTTACAATTTATAAATTCAGATATTAGAAATTTGGATGAATGGGAAGATATAATTAAATATTATGATGAAAATGATGATGTTGGATATATTTTTGAAGTAGATTAAAAATATCCAGAAGAATTGCATGATAATCATAAAGATTTACCTTTAGCTCCTGAACATTATAATAAAAGATTATGTACAACTCTTTATGATAAAAATAATTATGTTGTTCACATTAGAAATTTAAAATATTATTTAGAGAAAGGTATGATTTTAGAAAATATTAATAGAGTTATAGAATTTAAACAAAGTAATTTTATGGAAAAATATATAAATTTTAATACAAATATGAGAGCTAAAAGTAAAAGTGATTTTGAAAAGGACTTTTATAAACTTATGTGTAACAGTGTATTTGGAAAGACGATGGAGAATATAAGAAATAGATTAGAAATAAAATTAGGTGATGAAGAATCATCATACAAATTTTCTAAAAAATCTAATTTTAAAGGATTCAAAATATTTGATGATGATTGTATTGCTACACATTTTCATAAACAAAAGGTTAAATTTGATAAACCAATTTATATTGGATTTTCAGTTTTAGATTTATCTAAATTATTAATGTATCAATTTTATTATGATAAAATTAAAAAATATGATCCAGATGCTAATTTATTATACATGGATACAGATAGTTTCTTTTTAGAAATGAGTAGAGATCCTTATGAAATAATAAAAAATAATCAAAAAGAATTTGATACAAGTGATTATGATAAGAATCATGAATGTTATAATGATAAAAATAAGAAAGTAATTGGAAAATTTAAAGATGAA